>NW_009716782.1:2688-50922 GCF_000703405.1 Apaloderma vittatum | reverse complement strand
GATGGGGAGAGGGGTGTTGGCATAGTTTAAACGAGGAGGCTGCCTGGCATGGTTCTGTACGTAGCGTTGCATTAGATCCTTCCTTCTGCAAAATTGGTTATATGCCCATTTATCACCTCCTACATTCACACCAGGCTCATTCCATTTGCCTTTTCTTATTCTTCAGATGCGCATTTTACACCATTGGAAAAGATGGCACTCTGGAAAATGGCACTCAGTAAAACATGAGAATTCAACTCAAATCCCTAAACCCAGGGAATGAAAGAGGAGAAGGAAAACGGGGATCAGATCGGCAGGTTACTTAATCTGACATATATCGAGTTGGAGACGCTCAGTTTTCCTCTTGCCTAAGTAGTTCAGGGATTTCTCTGCAGAAACCAGTGGAGCTGGGTCTAAGTAAAAATGGAAACAGCCTGTCTGAGTTATAAATGGCACTTGCTGCCGGTAGGATAAAAATCACGAGAAACAAAGCTCCTACCATCCAGAGCTGGAAGAAAGGAGTCAGTGGACTAGAGAGCAGAGAACAGCGATGGCTCCACCACAACACAAAAGCCAACCTATGAGTTGTTGATGGAATAATAACCCATTTCTCACCAATTCCTACATGCTGCTCCCTGCCCTTAGTGGCAGTGCTGGCAAAGCCATGGGACCAGCACTGTGGAAATACAGGCTGGAAGGGACCGAGAGAGATCACCCAGCCCGGTCTTGCTCAAACCTTGTCCAAAGCTCTCGCTGGGTCAGCGCCAGCGATTTCTGGTAATTAGAGTACTCTTGTCATATGAAGTCAGCGCAGAGTTCCCCTTATTTAATTTAAGATCCTCCTTTTAAAAAAAATTTTTTATACACATTCCATGGAGATAAAATATTTGGAACTTGTGTTTGATGGTGTTTACTTGTAGGCAAGGCACTAAGAAGACTTCTAACAACACTCTCGTTCCAATTAGCAGCAGACCTACAAGGCACCCAAGGAAAGCTTTTATGCTTTATATAGAGTATTTGATGGAAGCACTAAATTTTGTATTTTAAGAGTATTGCATGTGGCAGGTTGTAAATCCAAGAAGGAGAGAAGACAATAAACACAGAAACCATGCTGGCTGTTTTGGTTTTGAAAGTGCTGAGCTGAGCAGCGTGAAGATGGTTTTGGTTCAGGATCAAGGCTCTTGGCTCAGAAGCACCACAGCGCTGCACAGCAGCACGGTTTCCTTGGGGAAGAAAATAAATAAACACTGAGTTTCCAAGCACCTGTGAAGGTAACCTGCCTTAACCAATTAGCAATATGGAAAAACCATGTGAGTAAAACCAGGTTTGTGGCAGGGGGCGGAGGGAATGGGGCAGGCACGGGGCACTCACGGGGTGCAGCTGGGAGCCACAGGTGGGGGCAGTTTCTGGGTTGGGCTTAAGCAGGAGGGTCTGGGGGATGTTTCTGGATATTACAGCTCAGGGTGAAAGGTTTAGCCCTCTTCCTTGAAGACTGGTGCTCTGACACGTGGAAATCCAGGTATGATGCTTCTCTGGGGCCTGAGGGTACTGCAGAGGTCTGCGAGACGGGGCTGCAGGGAACGACTACCTCTCTGGTGAGGTTTAGAGGGTTTCCTTACTTCATTCAGAGAAATGAGAGCTGCCTTTCCCAGGATGGAAAAGCAGCTCCTCGTGACTGGCCAAAGCATAGACGTGGCCTTTTGGGACATGGTTTGGTGGTCATGGTGGTGTGGGGTCGATGGTCAGACTTGATGGTCTTAGAGGTCTTTTCTAAGTGTGATCGTTCTATGAGAAATCTTCAAAATCTGATGCTAAAGACTTTTTCAGAAAAAAAGAGCCTTTAGAAAACAAATGTTCTGATTGTGACAGAACATCATGTTATCAAAAAATAGTTGGGTTTGGGTTTTTTTTCTAAAGCTCTCTTCTGTGATTTCGCCTGGTGTGAACATGCACGAATGGGATCTTTGGGTCTGTTCCCTACCACTCTGCTCAATGATGAACTGAGGTGCTGAGCATGATAAGGAAGGATTGCAGTTAAAGGTCAGATCTGCCTTAGCAGCTGAAATGTATCCTGTCCCTTCTGTAGGGAGGTAGAGTGTGAAGGTGCACTCACAATGAAGGGATCAGGACTTAAAAGAAGAATAAGTATTTTATGAAAGGACTCTCAGTGTTTTCTGGTTTTGCTGTGTGTTTCCCAACTGAAGAGTTACAGTGGCAGTAATTCTATTCTGTCTGAGAAGATGTTATTACAGGTTTGCCCAACTTGCTGCTGGATATTTGTGTTGGAAAGGGATTTTTGGAGGCATTTTTGATGCTTTGGGAGCAGGGGGAGGGCACTGGGTTTTCCTGTGGAGCAGGCAGTGAGGAGGCTGCATGACTCGCATCAGGTAACTCCCGCTAAGCTCTAGGACTAAGTCTCTGGGACTTTCGGATGTCTCTTAACTCCATTACTTCCAAACAAATGAAACTTGTGATGAAAGAAGACTTAAACTGCTTGTGAGCAGGGCTGTAACTTACTGTAGGAAATAATATTCTGTTGTAATTTATCTAAATACAAGTATATAAGAGGGTGTTGTTAAAGACAGTGTGATGAAATCATGCCTAAAATGGGAAGACCTTCTGAGAAAAGGTCAAACAAATGGTTTTGTGGAGATCTCTTCTGAGGTTGAAGCCCATCCTGGATTTCCACTGGTGCAGCTGCATTAATGGAGAGTATAAAAAGGCCTGGGTCCTGAGAGATGTGAGTGAGCCTCTGTTGCAGAAGCAGCCATTAGTAATAGCCTCTCTAGGAGAATTTATTTGACTTTTTAGAAGTGGTTTTGCATACCCACATGAGGTGCAGCTATGCTGTTATATTTGCATCCATGTGGGAAGTCTTCTGTTTTTAAAAATGCTGACATTTCCATGGCTCCAAAATGTTCAGCGTAGATGGAAACTCCATTTCAAAAGCTGATTTGAATTTATACAGTAATATGACCAAACCTTTGCCTGCTGCAGCAGGCATAATGATTTAACCAGTGTGCAATGGCACAAGCACGGTTATGGGACGTGAAAATCGAGTCACAAGTTGGTGAGAGACAACTGGGCTGAGGAAGCCCACAAAGCTGCTTCTGTCTGGGAGGGAAGAAAATCAATGTTTAATCATTCTGCGGACAGAAACTGGCATTTTTCACTAATGGCACTGAACTGTGATTCTCCCTTCTCCAGGAAAGGCAAAGTGTGCCCAGCCCACCAGGCTGCCTGCTGCCCTCCAAACACTTGCTGTTCAGAAGCTCTGGTTAACGCAGAGCTGTTAATTGTCTGACCATTAAATTACTTGGCTTCTACTTAGTCCCCACCCGGGACTAATTTTAAATTAAATTAGTGCAGAATTTAAAGGGATATAGTTGAGGGATTCTACAAAGCTACAGAGATATGAAATCATGTTTGATAAGAAGCAATCAGGAAAGGGAAGCTTTCAATCTCCATTTCAAGGTTTTAAGCCAGGAGAAAACTCCAAAAGAGAAATTGAATTCCCTTTGAATACACGTGCATGAGTGAGATTCCTTTATGCTAATGCACTGTCATCTCTGATTATTTTGTTATTTCAGGCAAACTATTAATCAGCCAGAATTTGAACCAACCAACAATTTTTCAGGATTTAAAAAGTCACAGGGGGTGTATTTGTAAGTTCGTGTGTTGTTGAATTCTTTAGGTGCTGGCTAAGACTTCAAAGTGTCAGAATGCCACTTCCATCATTTTCACTCAATCAAAAACAAGACAGATGAGAAATCCCATTAGGAGGTGCCTGATTTCCAGAATACTTTTGCAGCTGCAAGAAATTTAGGCAAGCACTCAGAAATCAGCAGGGAGACCGACTGCATGCCTTTAGCCACACACAGATGCAGACTCTTTATTTTTATTATTATTTAAAAAAAAATAAATATTTCTTCTTATTTTTTTTATTTTAAACTGCTGGTAGATTTATGGAGATGGAATATAGATTTGCAAAGCTGGATTTGGCTCAGTCTGATCTCGCTTGGGGAGGACATTCAGCATTGGCACCATGGAGCTCTCTCTGACTCCTAGCGGGTCTGCCTTGCAGCTAAGCAGTAATAACTGTATTTAGGTACTCAAACTACTGTTAACATAGCTTTTAAGATTTCCTTATTAAAAATAAATAGATACAATTCAGCGAGTGGAAAGCTGCCCTTGTTGGTAGAAGAGCAGCTGAGCCAGTCCTCACATGGATTCTGGAATTCTGTGCCAGATTTCTGACAAAGCCACCGAGGCAGCCCGGGGAGGGATATCTCATGCGCCGAATGGTGACTGCGTTGGGTGTACAGAGAGCACAGGCTGAAGGTGTGATGCCTGCCTTGAAAGGAAACACGCAGGCTGTGCTGAGGGCTGCGCACCTGGAGAAATCTCATTTGGAAGCGGCACGAGGTGCCGCGTGGCTCCTGCGCCCATCCGTGAAAAGAGTTTGTGTATCTTGCATCGGGCTTTTAGACGGGATTTTCCAAGGCCCTTAAAAGCTTTAGGGGGTCTCCTCTCCATGGGGATTGGACACTTAGGACTCTTTCTTTCTTTCTTTTTTTTTTTTTTCTTTGAAATTGCAGCCTTTTAGGGGTGCTTGGCGTTTTGTGTTGTTTGGTTTTCTGTATTGCCGTGGTTTCCCTGAGGAAGGATGGAGGAGTCAGGGGTGTCGGTGCAAAGCACCAACCTGCCTGACAGCTGGAGAGGTATCGCTGGGCACATTTCAGTGCACGGGTGTGGAAATTCCTGGTGCTGCCCAGGAGGGATCGGAGGGATTTGCCACCTGGGGGACTTACTGGTCGAGCAGGGGGTGGCTGTCCCCAGCCCCGAAGACTTGGAGCTGCCACATGTCCATCACTGCTGCGGAATGGACCAAAAGGAGGATGAGAATTGAAGGAGGTCATGGTGGTGTTGGGTAGACGGTTGGGCTAGATGACCTTGGAGGTCTTTTCCAGCCTTTCTGATTCTGTGGAGGAGCCCTGTAAGGTGGAGACGTGTGGCTTTCCTGGTGGAGCTCGTGACTACTGCAGATCCTTGTCCCTTAGCAAAGAGAAGGTCGAGGTGCCTGCGTAGCCCTTCCCCTCCTCTGACTCTCGTGCTATTTTGATGCTTTTATTCTCCTTAATCTTTCTCCGTTCCATATTATTTGAATTGTCTGCTTTTTTTCCCCCCTATTTTAATGTCTGCACATGCTTTTGGCAATAGAACCCGGTTTTAAAAAATAGCACTTTATAGTTAAAAAAAAACAAACCCCAAGGCAAATCCAAAACCAAAGAGCAAAATAATTACAATAAAATTCTAAACTTTTTAAAGGATGCCAGTTTTTTCCTTCACTTCTCTGGCACAAATCCATTCAGAAACAGGGCTTGCCAACTCATCTTAATGTTGGATAATTACATTTTTGCAATTTCTAATTTTCTAATCTATAGTAATTCTCTTGCGATTTTTGAAAGGCAGAAGGGGGAGTAAGGGAAGCTGATTTGTGATCAGAGTTCTCCCTGCTATAATTAACTACCTCTAAAAAACCATAATTGATGCTTATATAGCTTCCCAATAGCATCTCCTGAATTGGAACACGCAGCATTGTATACTGTGCTTTCTGCTCTGAAAAGATTGATTTGCAAGCCGCTATCAATCTGTTGCTAAGCAGTTAGTGACGGCACACGGCAAAGTCCTCAAGGACGATACAGAACAGCCAGAATGTTTTTCTCTGCATCAAACCTTTCCCCCCCTCCCCAGTCTCCTGAAATATTGCATCAGTTGCTCCTTAATCAAAGTATAAAAAACGTTGCCAAGGCAATGCCACATTTATTGCCACCGATGGCAGCGGACGGGCCGGTGCTGGGAACTGCAGATCTGAGGACTTTCACAGCGGCGTGACGTGTTTGGCTCTCGTTGGCATCTTCATTTCAAACTTGGCTGCTTTGTAGGGTTGTTTGCTTGGGGCTTCTTTATTATTACTTTTTCTTTATTTTTGTATTTATGTAGCCAAGTGAACATGCATGCAAGAGTCAAAGTCAGCTCTCTCCAGCTAAAACTGGTGAATTTGGCTTTTCTGATCGTTTTGGCAGCTGTGGGAAGGGCTGGGCTCACGCTGCTGAAGCATCCTGCCCGGGATGCGGGATGTGGTGATGCTTTGTGGCCATGCCAGGAGCTCTGGAGCAGACAGGAGCAAAGCACCCATCCAGCTTGCATCTGCCTGTGCTCAGCTTAGGAGCATGTTTCTACAGAGCAGCAATACAAATTCTAAACTTAGCCTGGAAATAAAAGTGCTTTTTCCCAAGCCTGCTGTTCCTCTTAGGGCTGAGTGGGGAGAGGCAGAGCCTGCATGTGCGTCTGCAGCATAAATGTGATTTTTGCATGCCAAAAAAAAAAAACCAACCCACCAAAACCCAAATCAAATCAGTGAGGCCATTAATCAGTGTGCAATTGATTAATGTATAGATGCAAATTGAAAACCAATCTTTGAAAAGATATCCTAAACAATTAGGTCAGAAAAGGAAGTGAATGCTGAGCTCCCTGTTTGCCTGCTCCACTTTGCAATGAGATTTTAATAAAAAGGCCGAGAAGAATGCCAGCTGAGCTGGCACATCTGACATTTTGATAACCTCGTCAATAATACAGTTCTTTTATTGGCTTTAAGCAGCTGCAGAACTCTTCCTTATTGTTTAGCTGCCTGTTCATTCTACTCCTGTCTTGTTGATAACAGTAAAAAGATGATGAGCAACAGTGGCAAATCAATAGCAAGGCATGTTTCTTCTTATGTGACCATGAACCCAACTCTTCAAATTCCAACTCAAAACGCCAGGCTCTTTATTTGATCATAAATAGATACGTGGAGGGGGGGAAACCGATCTGAATTTTTCGCTGTTGGCTTAGGGGTTTATGAATGTGTTTGTTCCCAGGCTTCTTCCCTTCTGAACTAGGCTGAATTATATTAAAAGCAAAGCACAATGTCTGTTTTATATGAGGGACAAGCTTTTAAGCTTCATTACAAGCGCCTGATGGACGGGTGACCACTAAGTGAACCTACATCAGTGTTCGACCTCGTGAGAGCAGGCAGCCCTCGCTTGTGTCCCTGTTCAGGAGGTAAGAGGAGCATTTCTGCTCTGACTGAGTCCTGAGAAGAGAGGTGAAGGGGAACCTGCAGCTGAAATTATTATGGTTGCAACAGTCAAAATTAAAACCGAGTCTTGGAGACCAAACGCTGCTCTCAGCAACACTTAATTTCAGTCTGGACGTTGAAATTTCAGCTGTGATCATGGAAATTTGAAGTTCATAAAGCAATCAGCAGGGGATCTCAATTTCCTGCATCTTTTTCATAATCGTGTAAGAATGATGTCCGTGTTAAAACAGATTCAGAACTAAATTTGAATTATTGTTTTAAAAACTTCTTCCTTCTGAAAACATTTTTTCATCATACAATTTCATCCAAGATGACGTGAAATAGGACATTTTGGCCAACACACGTGAGCAAGAGGGTGGCACTGAATTCAAAGTCAGATGGGAGCCACCCTGAGCTCCTCCCAGCCCTGGCCCTGGGGTGGGGACCCAGCCCCGGGACAGGGCTCTGCTTTGCTTCCAGCTCTGGCATCTTGTACCTGTAGAGACTGAGCTAATGTAGAGTCAAGGCACCCAGAAATGTGGTCGATCTGTCCCATCTGTGTGTCCAGCTCCTGCTCAGCCACGTGCCCAGAAGCACCCAGGTATCTTCTTGGCTCAGCTTGCTTGTTACTCAGCCCCTAAGACCCACAAACCAATCGTGGTTTCCCTGTTAGCACGTTCTTGCGAGATCACCCAAACCAGCCCACGACCACGGGGTTCTATGTGTTAATGTCTTTCTCAGAATGTTTGAACTCTCAGCCAGGGAGCT
Source organism: Apaloderma vittatum (assembly GCF_000703405.1). Lineage (NCBI taxonomy): Eukaryota > Metazoa > Chordata > Aves > Trogoniformes > Trogonidae > Apaloderma > Apaloderma vittatum. The sequence goes on along the minus strand of NW_009716782.1, from coordinate 43,055 downwards.
GATGGAGAAGGTTTCATCTCTCAACAAGCGTGCTGCTAAATATATGTTCCTTGGACTGCTCTGCTGAGGTGGGGAGGCAGCCTGCAGCGTCTAAGTATAGCACGATGCGAGGGCTGCTGAGCCAGGGCCGCTTCGCAGCCTCTTGCGTCAAAGCCGGTCTGTGCCCGTCCCCTGAGCGCGTCTCTCCGTTGCTTCGGAAGCATCAGGATGTGTTCAACATCCACCTGGCATGGGACGGGGATCTCGCTTCGCGCAGCCTTCCCGGGCAACGGTGGGTCCTCTCCTGCGTGGTGCCAACCCTGGCATCTCCCCTCTGCTCACAGGCATTGCTGATGTGATGGTTTGGAATCCAAAGCCACAGCAAAAGAAAAAAAAGTGTGGTACTCTTTCTGCGGAGATGGCACAGGAATCTACAACATAAAATTGGAGGAGGTCACGAAAAATAAATAGATGTCTCCTGCTAGCCAGAAAATACATCTCTCTCGTACAAACAAGGCTGTTGTGGTCTGGTGGAAACCGTTAAGCTGCTGCAGGTGCAGGCAGGATGCTCAGAAGAGCCTTGAGTGTGGGCTCAGCCCCGGGGATGAGGATGTTTAAGGAGAAAGTTGCTTGAGGTGCTTAAGGAGAGGTTTGAGGTGTTTAAGGAGAGGCTGGATGTGGCACTTAGTGCTGCGCTCCAGCCCATGTGGTGGTGTTGGGTCACAGGCTGGGCTTGATGATCTCAGGGGGCTTTTCCAGCCTCAACAGTTTTGTGATTCTGTGATCCAGGTACTGGAAACCCACCTGCCTGTGCCAGTCCTCACAAGCATCTCCCATCCATCATCTGAGCATCACCGGGGTGTGCAGGACAATAAATATCATCACTCCCTGCTTGGGACCAGGGACCTCCACCGGGACTGGGGACTCGGCCAGCCCTGCCGCCCTATGCCCATTCCCCATCCAGGGCTTTGCTGCTGCGCGGGTGCCTCTCTGGCTTCTGGTGTCTTCAGGTTTAGAAAGGATGTTTAGAAACCTAGAAGCAATGTCAGGAATGAATAAGAAAAATAATGTGAAATCTGGCACACTCCTGAGGAGGCTCTTTAGGAATGAAAGCACAAGACTCGCTGATGCCTGGAAGCTGCAGCTGGCAAAAGGAAATGAGGTACAAACGGATTTTTTTAATCGTTTCTTTACAAAACTTGCAAGGTGCCATTGGATCGATTTCCTTCAGGAGAAGACCCGGCTCTCCTCTCCAGCCAAGAGCCAGCCAGGCTGTGGGGAGCACACGAGGTGCCCCTGTGCAACACGGGCACTGCGGGACCTCACGCCCTCTGTGGTCAGCAGTAAAGGGAACCGAGTCCGTAACACCTGAGCAAAATTTCTGTGTGCAAGGGTCCTGCTCTCACCCCAGGCAGATGCACAGCGTCTGGAACCTGCTTTTGCATGAGCATTTGTAGCTCTAGGTGGGTCCCCTGGGGTGGCAGGGGAGTAGCAGCATCACGACTTCTTCAGCCAAGTTTCTTACTGCTGAAGGGACTAAGCTTCCTCACGTGCTGCCTGAAACCCCTTGGCTTCTGAGAAAAGAGGACAATCAGAACCCGTCTCCGAAAGAACATAATCTTTCAGCTCATCCTCGGAACATTGTTTTGTTTTTCTTTCCACTAGTGTTTGTAGGTAATTAGAAACTGAAAATAATAACAAAAGGCTTTTTGTAGATAGGTTGACATGCTTGGCTTCGAAAACACATCTGAATAAGATTAAAAGGGGCTGAAAAGACTGAAAAACATTCACCTTGTATGGAATGAGACCAGAATGTACTCAATGGGAGACAGAATCCACTGCTTCAACCCACAGTACTAGACCATAGGAATTTAACAATTTGGAAAGTATTTTCTAGACTCTAACTGATGAAACTTAAGCTCTGTTGATCTAATTTTACCAATTTACTCTATTTTCCTTCTGTAATACTGGGATAATCATTCTTCCCTATTTTTATTTCACTGAATTCATTCTGAATATTTTTCTACGGTCATTTAATATTTGCTATGCAGACTGCAGTGGCTATTCTTGTAGGTGAAAAAAACTTGTGTTGTGCTGCCAAAAGAAAAAATATAACCCAGCCTGCTTGTGTTAATATTTGCATTTGAGTGTACAAACCTGAGATTTCTGTAGTACTAGACACTTCTCTCATAGTAAAATTGTCTGAGAAAAACTTCAGCTGGGTAGGGGAGAGGATGTAAAAAATGCTCATGGAAGATGACACATATTGAATGATATTTTCAAAATATAGAGTACTTAGGAATGACAACTATCCACTTAGTAGCTAGAAGTAGTTATATTATGGTCCTATCCCCTAGAACAATTTCCTATTTGCCATTAACTGCTATGGTCAGCTTTTGAGCAGCAGTAACAACTCAGGATGCTGGGCTGCTCTAGGTTGGTTGGTTTTGGCATTTTGTTTCTAATCCTGCAAAGGGACGATGAGCTTTGATGCTTTTGCCAGCTCTTTTGGGTTCGAAAGGGGCGGGACATGGTCTTCAGAGGTTGTCAGTTATTGCCTTTTCTGGATCAAAATACTTTGCCTGGGAAGAGGCAAACATTAAGCAGTGCCTGGCAGCATTTGGGGGGGCTGTTGGAGGAGGGAGAAGAGCCAAGTGGGTGGGTAGAGCTTGTTGCATATCAAAGAGAATTAGTACTTAATGCCTCAATCTGCCTTTTTCTGAGTTTTTCTCTGGACTGCACACTTGTTCTTCCTTCCTTTCAGATTCGGAAATCTCAGTACCTGGCTTCAAGAGGCGAGGTGTAGCTTTTTCAAGCAGCGGGCAGGGAATCCCTGGCTCCGAGATGACAATTTGTAGGCAACTGCAACTGGCTGCTCAGAGTCCCATATTGCCACTTGTTTTTCTCCACAAAATAATAATACTCCTGAGCAGCGATGATTGTTTCTGCATGTCAAATCCCCTTAAACATATTGCTGCTATTAAAGCATCTGTAAAAATAAGGGCTAGAGCGCTAGAGATTGCAGTTCTGCCTTTTTAAGCTGCCTGCAGAGAAGCTTTTCCCTTTTTTCCTCTTGGTCTTGTCCATGCAGAGGAAGGCAGTGCTTGGGCACCAGCTCTTCCCAGACCAGCACCTTGGGCCAGTGGTCCCCATCCCAGGGCCAGGGAGCTGGGGGTGCATCCCATCAGGGACTCCTGGCCACTCGCTCTTTTCTGAGCATAAAGTTTTTTCTGAAAGCTGTGCTGCTGGGATGACGCTGTGGCCACGGGAAGGTGGGGATGTGTCTGCATCAATGCAAGCTGGTGTCAGAGATGGTGCCGGCAGATGGCACTCAAGAATACACAGCTAAGAGCTGGGCTTTGGAGGACGTGGTGCTCTGCTCTAGAGCTCTCTACTTGCTCCCGTGAGGAGCTCTGGAGGAACACAAGGTGCCCTCTGTGCATTAAGTCCCACCCTACCTGGAAGCCCTGTGGAGACGTGGCGTTTGAGGCACCTGCACCCTCCTCCACCCAGGGACCCCCAAAGCACCCACAGGTGGTGCTGGTGATGCTGAAATTGCTGTTTCCGCAATGGGGGAAGAATATGTAAAGTCTTTGTCAAAGGGTTTGTGGCGATCAAGGGGCAACTTTAAATGGAGACCTGGGCAAGTGCTGCTGCATCTGAGCTTGGCAACGCTGTAAACCCCCACATGGGCACAGCTCCTCTGGCTCGCTCGCTTGGGGAGTGTGCCTGTGGTGCTTGCCCAGCTGCTGAGCTCGTTAGTAGAGTCTTTCCCACATCTCACCATCAGCAAAGCAATTACATCGGTGTGCCCAAGGCTGAGAAAGCCTCCTCACGCTGGCTGGCATGTTACCTGCTGCTTTGGGTGTTCTTGGGGCTCGTTTCTGCCCGATTCCTTCTGCACTGCCTCCCCAGAGAGTGATCTGCCACAAACTGCAGCACGGACACATGGGCAGCATCCACTAGAAATACAGCAAGAGACTTCCCAAGCTATGTCCAAATCCCTCCTCATTTGCCCCAAGTGTTTATCATTGGGACTGGTAACATCATAATTGTCACACGATTTGATGAAATCCACGTTCTTTTTTTAAAAAGTAATTTATTTGGCAGATACTTCTTTTGTGGTTAATCTTGCACTCTTGTCACAATAAGTAGAGGAAGAGACTTGCAGGGTGAAGCTGTGTTCTGAGTCTCATTGATTTAGCGATTAGTGTCATGTTCATCTTGAATTTTGTAATTCATTCTCATTAACCTGAAAATGTTCTTGCAATTTTCTTCTCCAAGAGTAAAGTACAAAAGCAGCTTCTGTTCATTTCGAGGAATCTGAGAGCAATTGTCTCTTGTAAGGCACTAGGCAAGAAGGAGGCAGGCTGAGAATCGCTAAATGGTATTTAAATCATTAAATTTATTATTTGTTCAAATTCTTGATTAAAATAGTATTTATCTGGTTTACTTCAACTGTTTGGAGGATTGGACTGAACCACTACATTTGAAAAAAAAAATACCCTTCCGCTATCTCTGCGCTATCTAATTATTGCAGTCGGTAAATACGTGATGTGGTCCCGATTCTGATCTCTCTTGCTTTAGCTCTGGGCTGGCCCAGTTCCATCGGCTGCGAGGAAGCTGATCTCTGTTTTGCAGCACCCTGTGCAGCTTATCGCACCCAGCGCCACTGCTGCGTGCTCGTTTGCACCCTCTCCCCTAATGCAGACTCATTTTAGGACAGAGATGGGTAGATGAGACCGAAGCGATAGTGGTGGAGCCATAGCCAGGCGGGGTGATGCTGACAGTGCCGTGGCTGAACTTCATCGTGCTCTGCATCACCCTTCCCCAGGACATTCCAACGCCATGTGCCTTCAGATGAGCAGTTACCAAGTACTATTTAATTTCCTTGTTTATTTTGATGGTTTTAATCCCAAAGCTATCCTCGTTATACGTGCACTTTACCTATTCATGTCTCGGTAAGGCAGACATCCCCTTGCCATCCTTTAAAATTAAGAGCTTTGTCGTTGCTCCAGCTCCACCCTGGAGCGAAGGCTCTTGGCTGGGAACAGCCCCGGGCAGGATGGTCCCTCTCGGGGAGCTGAAAATGAGATTTCCCCCCGAAGCGCTGGTGGAGAAGGTGAAAAGGGTGGTGTGCGCTTGTTATTGGGTATTGCTATTGATGATGCAAAGTTGTGCCGAGGCTGGTGGTCTCGGGGAAGAGCCCAGAGCAAGTGGACTGGCAGCTCAGAGGGGGCTGCTGAGGGAAGACCCTCTGACACCAGGTACCATGTCTGCAGGGCAGCCTCTGGAAACCAGCCTCGTGCACGCTGCAGGAACACGTGCAGCCCTCTGGCATGTGAATTCGGTTTGTTTATGACCCTGAGGTTGGAGAAATAATGTGTTTTGCAATCCCATCCCCCCCAGTTTATGAGCTCACCTCTCTACACAGTGACCTAATAAGCTACAGGATATTCCAGAATGCGAAATTTAGTTCTTTCAGGTGTTAATTGTAAGCGGAACGGCAACTGACTCGCTGGACTCTGGTTTCTTAGACGAGCACTGGCATCAGTCCTGCAGTGCCTTTGGCTTTTGCACTGGGCATCTGTGAACTTCTTTTCCTAATGGAATGGTTTCTTACAAACGAGGTGTTTAATTTGTGTATGCAGATCCTTTTTAATATGATCAAGCACTCTAGTCAAGAAAGCAGATCTGATGAAACATCCCATTTCGGTGAGGGCAATTTAGGCTAGACATCAGGAAAACTTAGCTAATCATTAAAATAGTGAGGCACTGCTGTGGATTGCCAGCAGAGCTTAAGGAAACTCCATCATGGGAAGTCTTTAAGAAAAAGTTTGGCAACTATTATCAGGAATGATTTAGCTATAATTGATCTTGACTTGGAGCAGGAGAATGTACTGGATGATTTCTTCTTTCTTGTTTTGCATGATTTCCAAGAAATTCCTTGAGAAAAAAAAAAAAAAGAGTAGAATTTAGATGGTTCAGTGTTACCAAATGTTCCTTCCCCTCTTTCTAAGGGAATTTTTAACTGAATTTCAACCAAACGTGCAAATAGTTGAGCACAGTTTGTAATTTATGTTCACATGTCAAGGTCTAAACCTCTTGAGGATGTAGCCTCACTTCCCTAAACGTATAAATATTTTTCCCTCTCCTCCTGTTGCTTAATAGCTGTTTGCAATGCAACAAACCTACCCTGGGTTGCTGTTCCCTCACCGATGCCAAAACCCAGGCAACTGTACTCAAAGGAGCAGAGCTGCAGCCACCTTGCAGAGCAAGGCTGAGCCAAGCCTTTTATTTCCACAAATACGAATTAGAACAGAAAGTGTTTTAAGCAAATATTATTCAACTGAGCTTAAAGGAAGAGCTGAGCATTCAGAAAATGACTCATTGTGCAGGCGAGGAGCACGCACTACCTTGAAACATCGTCTTGAGGGCTGTTTTATTAAATACATAGAGGGAACTGACTGAGAGCAAAACTGATGCAGAATGCTGATGGTATCTTTGACCTTTAAGACCTTGATGAAATTTCTAATTTGCTCATTTTCTATTTTAAAAAAGCAATAATGTTAGTCATTCTTTACATTTGCTTCTCCAAACTCAACGAACACACACGGCATATATTCAACTTCATGTATTCAGAATCAGGATTTGGCCTCGTGTATTAAAATGCATTAAGATGCATCCAAAAGCTGCTGTAAAATGTACAAATTGCTTCCTGTTTCTCTTACTGCAGTGATGAGCAGAAGAGAGACGGCAGTCTGAAAATAACTGCCTTTCACACCTAAAATTCACATGCGCAGGCATTCCGACTATTCGGAATAACCAAATGACCTCAAACCAGAACGAGTATCACGTGTCTCCGCTTTAAACATATTTATCATTCCTTGCAGACATTTTATTTTAGCATCTTCAAGTTCAAATGTTACCATTCAGAAACAAAACAGGTTTGCCCTGCCTGCAGGGACGAACTCCACCACGAGCGCTGTCAATGCCCGATGCCACCCGAACACCGGCTATCGCAGAAGTGACACCAAGCGGTCTGACGGGCCAGCAGCTCTTCTGGAGAGTTGTCCATCTCACCAGCAGCATCTCTTCTGTGACAGCCAAGCTGGTGGTGAAGGGGGGATTCCAGGTTTGAGGAGGCAAAGCCGGGGCCAAGAGGTGTGTGTAGTGGTGGGAGATGTTGGGTGTGATTTGTTTGAAGGAGATCACGTGGCAGTGGAAAAGGGTCTTGTTCTTGGTGAACACCTGGCAGGCCAGGTGGCCTTTTGGTGGCACTGGGTAGTCCTGCTCCGTGAAGGCTTTGCAAAGCTGAGACAATGACTGGCGACATCTGCAGCGCTAATAACAGGTACTGATCAGTTCACGTTCCCTCATAGAGGTGGGCCAAAGCTTGAGTTACTTTGTGAATCCCCGTGACTCTGCAGGTTGGAATTTAAAATAGAATATTTGTGCAAAACCACACAACCGAATCTGGCTTTAGGATGTGAAATGCTTGCCCAATGAGCTTTTGCCAAGTAAAGCCACCCTAGGTTTTATTTCGCGGCAGCTTTTCCAGGCGAGGATACTTTTCAGAATATGAAATCCGTTGCCTTGGGCCAGGCCAAGAAAAGTTCAGTGAATCCAGTGTGGCTCGCTCTTTGACACTCATGAACTTGCAGCCAAAATCACGTGAGAGCAGCAAGGCTCACCTCCCACTTCAGAGCTGTCTCATAGTCTTCAAAGCCTGCAAACGACTTGAGCAGTTATCAACATTTCATGTGTAAAACTCATGTGTTCTCACTTGTTTTAGTGAATGGCCATGTGCAGTAAGTAACTGCCATCCCCAGTTTGCCACAGGAAAACTGATACTAAACATGCTTGGTACTTTAGAAAATCAAACTTTCAAAAATGCTTAAGCTCCAAGAAGTCCCGTGGTTATCCACCTACATTTAGACTCTGACTTTCTCCGTTCACTTCACAACCTAGGTTAAGCTTGAGGAGTCTACGCAGAGAAAACCCAAGCTCTTTGATACAGTATTTCTGGCCAAATCAACCAGAGAAGGCACTGAGGTGCTCCACTCACCCAGCCTCAAAGCCTTCAAGGGTCCATCCTTTGAGAAAGTTAAAGAATCATCATCTCCCATTATCTCTAATTCTTTACTTCGGCACGAGTCACTTGCTCTTCACCACCACCTCTGTGAACATCTGCATCCTTGCACGGGCGGTGGAGGAGCATGAAGAGCTGAGGTTCGAAGGCGTGTTGCCCAGTCCCTCCTCTCTATGGCTTGCTCACTATAAACATCTCTTAAAGGCACCGGAAAGACACGGCTGTTTCTTCTGAAGGTCTGTTTGCCTTCAAACTGGAAATACAAGTAGAAGAGGTCTGTGGTTGGGTTGCTGAGGTAGTGTTCTGCTGCTGGCTGGGGGACAGTATACTGGGGTTTGCTCTATAACACTCTGCAGCCGTCCATCAAACGTTTTTCAGAATTTAGCTTCAGCTATTCCTTATCTTAACAGCTACAAAAAATTTAAATATATTAAAAAACCCACAACAACTTTATCTCCCATTACTTTTTCTTAGACTCTGTACTAAACTTGAAGTCTCTGTTTCCCCGTTTCTCATGGTAAAATACTCCAGAGTAAAAGATCAAGGGAACACCTAGAAGCTGACGACATGTCGGTGCCTTGCCTCTCATGAGATGGATGTGCTAGGACTTTGGCATCGCAGAATAGCTAAAGGCAGTCAGATATGGTGAAAGAAACTATGAAACCATGTGTAAGGCTGACTGAAACCACTTCTACTGATTCACACTTCTAATATATTTCTCGGTTTTGGTATTTCAGTCCTGTATCTCTCTCTCCCCCCCCACCCCCCCTGGAATTGATGATGCTCTTTGCGTGTGACACCTCTGCTGGCAGCTGTGGAAGTGATGGTGTGTTCAGTACAAACCGTAGGTGAGAAACGAGCAGCAGGAACAAAGAAAGTGTTAATGCGCAGCTCTCTATTTTCATATTCTTCTTATTAGAGGAGGTGGAATGGACCAAACCCTACAGTATCATGGAACAATTTCAATTGGGAGAGACCTCCAGAGGTCTTGAGTCCACTTGTCCTGCTCCAGTGAGATTGTCTTGCTCAGGGTCCTGCCCAAAGTCCTCACCTGCAGGCTGTGAGCTGCTGGCAGCTCCTCGAGACAGCAGGGGCTCTCTGCAGGTGGAAGACAGGCCTGCAAAAATGGAAGCTTTCCATCCTCAACCTGTCTGAAGGCAGTTACCATCCCTTCCAGCTGTAAATACACCTTACGAACAGCTCATTTTCCTATCTGCCGGAGCTACCTGCCAGCTTCTGCCATGCTTAGCAAGCCTGCACCTTTCTATCCCCAAGTCCCACGTTAAGGCTCAGCAGATCGACTGCTCGCCTTTCCAGTCCCGCACCAGGGCAGGATGCTCGCAGGGGCCCGACGGGAAGCCTTGGGAACAGCTGAGCTGTTTCTTCCCCACCTACAAGGGACTGAACTGCAGAGCTAGGCAGCATCCAGCTGAAATTCCCTCTTATACGGCTTAGCTTGGCCGAAAGCTTCATGAGCCTGAGTGAGCTTTGGATTTGCGAGCACAGCCAGAACTGGATATGTTTTGCCAGGATTTTGCTATGAAAATTGCTCACAGCTCCAAGCTCCATTGACTGGCTGTGCTGCCTCTGCAGCATCAATTCTATCCCTGGCTGACACCTTTGATTTTGGAAGTTGTCTCCGTTTTCCAGAGAAAAGTATGCACGTTAGCTATTTTTGGATAGAGTATATTTAATCTCCTGCAAGAAATGGAGCAATTCACTTGTTCCTTATTTCTGGAGCCATTACATTTCTCTTGGTGACAGTTCCAAGGAACAGAAATCCTTAACTTGTTTAATGTCTTCATCTGGGTGATCGAAAGATACCCATCCAAAAATCCGCTTCTGTACTACCGCAGGGAAAATAGCATGCAACGCCGCCTGGGTAAAGCAGCTTCCTTCATCTTGGGTGAAAGGGAATGTTAAAAAGCAACCAGGCTTTGGATGGTTCTTGTATCTGCTTGGAAGCCAATTTAAAACACTATCAACTGCTCATCGTTTTCTCTGGCCATTCTTTTATTTTGTGCTTAGCTGAGGATCAGCTGCGGGCTTTGCACCATGTAAAGTGTATTTAGACTCTTTGCTCAAGTGAAAAATGAGTCGTTATCTGTGCCAGTACTGAAGTGTGCAGGGAGAAATCTGGGACAGTCACAGGGGCTGCCAATGGAAATAGCCGATGGAAGATTTGACTGTGTTTAATTGAAAACACATAAAGCAGAGGCATATGTTGTGAGTTCCTTGTGATGGAAAAGTGACCAAAAGTAAGCAATGACTTCAGAGGGGCTGGAGAACACAGCCTCAGGGGCTCTCGAGCCTGTCCGTGGACCTGCTCTGCACACGTGTCTTGGGAGAGCTGGGCTGCTGGCACGTCACAGAAGTGATCGATACCGCGAATGGTTGGAAGAGCCTCTTTCTCAAATCGGGAAATCTAAACCTTGCTGGAGAGCTCCACGTTCATTGACACGCAGCTCAGCAGCAATTATCCTGAAGTCCTGATGCATTTGCAAGTTTTCTCTTTTAAAAGAAATTAAAGATGCAGCTGTCCTTGGCTAGGCTGGGAGCAGGACACCCCCCAGCCCTCACCAGGGTTCAGGCAGTGCTAGTCCAGACATTGGCTTGTGCCTGTGGGTTGAGGCAAAGTGCAGGGAACTCCAGATGAGATTAACGCTGTAGAGGTGAAAGCAGCAGCGGCAAAGATCTGGATTTGGGTCCAAGGTAAATAACGAGTTGAAACAAGGTAAAGAACATAGGGTCATGCCACCGGAGCTGCGTGAAAATACCGGCCCTGTACGTGCCGGGTGCTGATGAAGTAGCTCTAACGAGCAGAGCGACGGCTGAGGCACAGGCCAATGCTGTTCGGTCTGGTACAAATTAAACCATTTGTTCGTATATAGCACAGGTTCATACATGTGGAAAAAAGGCTGCAGTGTTTAGTCAGCAGGTTTTGGTTGGTTACTTGAGTTCTTTTGGTTAATGCCAGCTATTTCAAAAATGGATTGGAAAGCCACAAGGGGTTTGCAGAAGCTCTTGCAGTAGTTGTTATGGATGCAGCCTGGCCTGTGACTCAGTGCCTCCAGTCCCACAAAGCAGTGCTCGTGGTCGCAGAACACCTCAAGGTCTCTCTGAGCTGATGGTCCCATGAGGGTGCAAAGAGCCACCAGGGCAGGGGCAGCCAGCTCCTACCCCTGCTATCAAAACACCTTTGTCGAGCCTTTCTCTGGTCCAGGTCCCTTACCAAAGAGAACAGCCTTGTCTTTGTCATCTGCTACCTGATGGCCAGTTAAAGGATCTTTTCAGACCCTTCTCTGTCTTCCACCTTCCCAGGCACATGCCTGGGATCACGCACGCAGCCCGCAGGCTCCCCACGGGCTTGTTTGCTTTGGCTTTGCTCCCTCTTCTACTGTATTTCACACCAGAGTGAGGCGTGTCCTCAAACACGGATGCACGGAAAGGTCACCCAACAACGGGATGGTTATTGTTGGAGAGTTTTGATAGCAAGTTTTTCTTCTGGCTGGCATCATCAGCTGCAGGATGGGAAAACACGCCATGGAGTGTTTTCTTGTCCCTTAGGCAATTAAACCGTCTGTTCGAAACCCTACTCTCACAAGGAGCACAGGGGAGAACACCGCCGTGGTTTGGGGTGTGAAATGAAGAGTTGTTGAATGACTTCTGAATTTCTAAACCTAGCTACAGTGGACAGAGAGGAAAGCATTGAAAAAATAGAATCTCCCTTTTCAATAGCTTTCTTTCCAAGCTAAGGGGAAAGATCAGCACTGTTCCATGTCTTCAAAAACTGGTTATGTTTAGGATGAACGTGAGTTTTGGGGGCGTGTAGGAGCAATCTTGCTGAGAGTGGTTTATAGCCTGGGCAATGAACTCATTGGGCAGACCTGGAGAAAAATAAATAGAATAACCACAGTTTTAAATTCTCACAGAGAAAGGAGAGGAGGTTTGCTTTTTCCCCTGACTCCTTTTCCTTCTCTTTCCGTGTCTCATACACACACAGATGGGTGTGTTTTCCCAGATTTCTCATTTATTCTGAGCCCACCTGATCGAATAGAAGGACTAGAAATAAAGCAAGCTGCCATTTCTCTCTCTGGCATTTAACAGTCCTTTGGCGTGACAGGCACCCGCCAGCTGTGCCACAACAGCTGCCAGTGGGAAATCGCAAGCTGCGCACTCTCTATGGTTACCCACAACACAGGAGCGGGAAGACGAAACACGTCAGGCCAGAGGAACAATTCGTGACCTCAGAGTCACAGGAAACACATGGTCAGGTTTTTTAAACCCAACACGAATATTCAGCTGCGTTGCTCCCCGGCCAGGCAGAGGTTTGCCCCGTGCCCATCGCCTGGCCCTCCTTAAGAAATTCAGTGGTTTAATTTACTAATCTCCAAATTTCAGATGATCTTCAAATTTCACATGATCCTTGGTAAATCCCTGGTGCCACACCAGCCCTACAAATCAGCTTTTTTCCCATGTGCCATGAGGTGAGAAGTGATGATTGATGTTACAAGTCGAATGCTTTGATCGTGACAGTTTTGTTGACTATTCCTGTGAAGTTGCTCACCTCTCGCGTTCCAAATATTTTTAAGTTTAGGTCAGATTGCCAGGCTCTAAGATAGCACGTAAGATTTATGTTCATATCTCAACCCTTGTTTACAGGGGTTGGATCCCATTCTCTGGGATTGCTGCCACTGAAAAGTCATGCCAGGCAGAAAAATTCCTTCTTGCCAAGAAATGATTCTGCAGTTTCAGAGAAACAAGAATTTAATGGTCTGAATTTTGTAATTCCCTCACCCTGAAAAAAAATGACAACTTACAGGAATAATTTAGAGCAAAACTAGACAAGCATCAAACACTGTGTTACAAATGCCTATAAAAGGCTCAAAACACCTAAAATTGGGGACCTGACCTTCCCCCTGGGGTGGCTGATTTTGGTTACGTGGCATTAATGTTGCTTCACTGCAACTGCACCAAAGTGGTGCTGGTGAGGTTGGAACAGAGTCCTGCTCAGAGAATAGTTGCTAACATACACTGGTCATTGCTGCTTTGTTGAAAAGCCGTGGAAGGGTTTTACATGGTCGGCCTGATCTTTAAGAATTTCCACCTAGTAATGGATGTTAAGTGGGAGGAAAGGCTGTGTCTTAAATAGGGATAATCCACATAGAAGTCGCATTTCTTGCTTTCTGCTGGAATTCACACAGAAAGGTCAGATAAATAGCACAAACCTCTTCCACTCTCTAATTTTACTTGATTAAAAAGGATCAGGTACCCAGTGATATTAACTGGGCATGTTGATCTTGTATGATTTTTTTGAAATCTAAGATAAGTGGTCGAGTACCAGAGTGGGAAACTGCTTATTTTTCTTGCAAAACAAAGCAGCTTCTCAGTATTTGCACCTACGTTTGTTGGGAGTAAGAACTGTTTGCTGATCCCAGATGCTGGTCATGTTAGCTGTTGCGTCCTCAGGAGTCTGAACTGGAGGTTTCAGGCAAAGCTCTGACCACGAGGAGTTCTTGCAGTTATTTCCCACTGCAGCCCAGCTTGGTTTTTGCAAGCAACACTAGAAATGGCAGGTTCCAGCTAATTGTGCCAAAGTTCCCAGCCTGTTATCGGGCAAAGGAGGTTTTGTAAAGTCCATTTCTCTCTGAATTTACCCCAGTGTCCAGGGGAAGAACGGCCGTTCTCCAATTTCCCCATCTCTCATCAGAGCCTCATTCAACTTCTAATGCTTCTCCCATAGCTATTTTATTACCAAGCACATTTTTCATGTCTTTACTGAGAACTGTATTACTACTCTGTCATTTTTGACATTATACAATTACTGTTTTATAGGAAAAGTTGTTCTGTTTGTCCAGGCTATGTTCAGTATTCTCAAATGTATGTTTTATTCTCAAATAGCTGCTTAGCCCTGCCCCTGTGCAGCATAGCATGAGCTATGCAATTACAGGGCTTCCATGTCAAGGCCTGCCTTCAAGTGCTTTCCTGAGGTCACACTCATGTAACTATTAATCTTTAGTCATTACAAATGTTCCTTTCTGATAGCAAAAGCCAACCACAAGACAGCCCGTCTGTATGTTGTTTGTTCAAATTTAAATGGCCACTCTGCTGCTGCTCCTTCAGGAGCCAGAGGTTTCATTAAGTCACTTGTTCGAGCTTTTTGCATTTATACAATGCAAGAAACTATAATAGTGAGTGCATTTGGAATGAGATGCAGGTGCATGGCTTGGTTTTGTTCAAAAAGTATCACAAAAACTGCCAAGCAGGAGAAACGTGTACTCCATGCAGGGGAAAACTGTACTCAAGTACTGAGCTGTCGCTTTGTTCCCAGAGTGTTGGGATCCATCCTTCATGGATCCTGAACGGCTGGAGAGATCCCAGCTGCCCTGCAGACATTCCCTGTTACCTGAACACAGGAGATCAGGGGCCGTGATGAATTATGCTGTGAAAAAACCACACAGATGTTCAGAGGAGGGAAATAACATTCTTCCGAGAACCCTGTCAATGAACGTGGAATGTTGAACAGTTTTTGTAAAGCCCTGGAGCATGCTTGGTGATGGCCAGACGGTTTAACACCATGGCTGTCACAGCTCTCCATGGAAAACCTGTGAGTGGTGGGAAGGCTGGTGCAGAAAACACTTGGGCCAGGTCTACGTTATGGACTTTTCCCAGTACAGCCGTGCTGGGCACAGGGCTGGTGGCCTGCGAGCTCTCCCCAGCAGAGCCACGCGAGCAGGAACTCGCTCTTTTGAAAACGTATGAGAAGAAATTTACATTTATTTTCACCAGAATCCGATGAGCGCTTTTGACAATCTTTGCCGTAATAGTGCTTATATAAGCAGGGGTACCCATATCTGAAGTATGGAAATATTGCCACATGATAAACACAAGAGCTGGGCTGAGCCCGAGATCCTCTGGAGTATCTACGGGACGTTGCCATTCTACTGACATATGGTAATGTTTTCTCCCAATAATCTCCTGCAGAAGTAGTTCTGGGCCAACTACTCATACATTCAAATTCCATGAACTATAGAGCAGAGTTTATAAAGTTATTAGAACAAAAATGGTTTTGGAGAGCTCATTTCATTGTACAATATGCGGCTTCAGCAAAAGAGATCTGTAAACAGATATTTTAGCTTGAATACAAACCTCTCTTTAATATTTTCTCTGACAATCCTAATGGTGGATTTCAGCCAAAGTATTTGTGCAGCTTCATGCCTTAAGGTTTCTGCTTCGGATTCACAGCTGAATGTTTTCCTATGTGATGGGTGATTATTTAAAACTGCTGCTCTCTCCAGGCCTCAAAGAAGACAGTTTTTTGTTGTGAGCTATAATTTAAATGTACAGCCAGGTTCTGCATGCACCTCAGGTCAGTGTTTGTACGTGACGACCAAACCTTGGAGGCCACCCTGTGCAAAAGTAACAAATAGAGAAGGGGATCAAATAATGAGATTAACCCAAGTACTGGTGTATTTTTACTCGACAACAGATTGCCAGTGTGTGCCCTTGTAACTACTACGTGGCTACAGGGTTAGACATCCGTGAAAAACCCTGTGATTGCTTTAACGGAGCTTCTTTTCAAGACTTTTCCAAATATTGTTTCCAGAACTCGTTCTTCTCATTTCCTCTCAGTTCCTCAGCCAGGCTCTGTTGCTTAGTGACCCTTTAACTTCTCGTGTCTAGATGCTAAGAAAGGTTACACGAGCAATAGGAAATACATCGCATGAGAAATTATGAGCTGTGAAGGTTGACTCTCGCTGCAAGATGCACGATCCTCCGGTCTGCGCGTAACCTGCGCTAATCGGAAGGAAATTAAGAAAATATTTGTATCCCATACACTCAGCTCTGCAGCTAAAGTCTTAGAAGCTGCAAATTCACTGTAAATGCCGAGCTGCTTCATGCTGAGCCTTCGTGTCCATCGCGTTGCAGAACATCAGTGACTTTGGGCGCAGGTGCCCTCGGACTTGGTCTTGGTGAGGTTTGTGGCGGAGTGCTGAGGGCTTGGGGAAGGTGTGAGGAAAATGTGACTGCGGGAGGTTCTTCCTTGAGGCTGCTGAATACAATTTTATGCCAAGTAAATACCTGCGTGCATTTCATTCCAACCTCTGTAACCAAACCTCAACTGAGTCAATAAGGCTTTGCCCAAGAACATGTATTTTGGTTTGGATCCTAATTTTAATGTTTAGATAAAACTGAAGAGATTTGGTTTTTATCGTCATTCTTCATTAACAACTGGCATCTGACTTTCATGAATGAAAGCAGACTGGCTGCTGTCCCATAGCTCATTTATCTAGGCCAAGTTGAAACATCTGATTATTATTACGTGGCCTTATTGACATACTGGTTAGAGATTCCGTGAACGGAATTGGAAGAGGCAGTTTTAATATCCTCTTCAGCAAATTTTTTTCCAGGAATAGAGGTGTGTGTTTAGGTACAGAGTAAGCTCCGTACGTGCTGTTACGGCAGGACCCGAGAGCTGTCCTGCTGAGGGTGGCGGGAGGTGGGATCCTCCTGGGGCTGGGGGGGATTTGAGTTAGAAGCATCTTCACTTCTGATATTCTGTTTTTCATAAGTTTGAGGTTTTCTGATGTTGTGGGAGTGTTGTCATCTTGATTTGTATTCAGGGTTTGAAAGGTTTGAACTTGTATACCCATCTTTACGTTTGTGCCTGCCTGTGCAGCACTTTGCTGAGCCGCTTTGATATTTTTTTCTTCATAGAAGATAAAAGATTCCCATGTTGGAGTAAATATAAAGATGGCAAAACCCTCCTGAGGCAGTTGGATCTGGTTTATTCAGGAAGAAAAAATGCGGTAGGAGATTTTTCAGAAATGCTGCTGCGGGAAAGAAGGGAACAGTCTCTCTTTTTTTGGAAAGCTCTTGCACAGATGATCTAAATGATGTGATCAATAACCTACTCCCATGATGATACTCTCCCACAGGAATCTGCCATAGCACCAGCAGGGGTCTAGTACGTGGGAAATCAGACACTCCGACAGGAATGGCTTTTAAGAGAAGTGTGAAGAAATCCATCCACCCCAATATGGTGATTCCATCTGAAAGATGAGCCGAATCTCGCTGGGAACAGTAAGGCAGCGAGGTGTGAACAGGACTGTTCATCTCGGCGGTGGTTCTCGCCTCCTTCTTCCCCAGCGCTGGCGGAGGGTCTGGCGCAAGATGAACCCTTCTCCATCATCTCTGCTCTTGATGCCCCTTGGGAAGGGCAGACTTAAGAAGAAAGGGAAGGACTGGGCAACAAAGAATTTTAATATTCCTTTCTCCATCAACCATATGCTAAACAGGGTGACTCTGAAAGATTATGAAAGAGGTGACAGCTTCTGCTCCCCAAGTCCTTGTGCTCCTGAGTGCCAGAAGGCAGGAGCCCGCCTGGGGAAAGGCTGGCTGCTGCTGCCGGAGCAGGGAAGAGCCTGTCCCTGTGAGCTGACCCAGCACCCATGGGCTGCTCCCCTGTTGCAAGCACTTACAGGGCAAGATTTGTATTTATGGAGCTTAGTACCTGGTTTGAATTTTCTGCAGCTGTCAGATTTGTTTTAAACCCCTGATTCTTTGACCAATGATAATTGTAGAAACAGTTCATTTCCTTTTCTTTCCCCCGCCCCCAGCTGTTTGATGGTGCTCCAGTACTGAGTAACTCTGACAAGTCGGTCCGAGAAAGGGGAAGTGTGAGATTTCCCTTCTTGCCTTTACAAAAGCATTTTGAGGTCAGTTCTTCAGCTTTGCAAAAATGCAGCTCAGGAACATTCACAGACTTCTGCCAGAAGAGCTCTGTGGCAGTAACTTCAGATGGCTGGGAAACATCCAGCTGAGATAAATCACCATCACCCCTTTGACAGCAAATATCCATCTTCAGCCCAGATCACTTAATGGCCATGAACTAATCTTCATCATAAATACCATTTCCAATCTTCCTTCAAACAGGTGGAGTGTCAACTGGTGAGTGCTGGCCAGCTGAAATTATTTTGATCTTGATCAGAACCATGGGTGGAGCTCCAGGTCTCAGGGCAAACCCAAAGATTAAGTGTCATCTTGCAGGAAAAAAAAAAAAGTATTTAGTTCGAGGGAAGAAAGGAACTGAACTCCTTGTCTCCAAGACCACTAGCTGAAATTTTAAGTCCCTCGGGAGAGACAGCAATCCCCAGCCCGGACACAAGCCAGCAGCTTCTTCGCCTCCTGCCTCAGTTTCCCATCTGTGCCAGCAGCAGGAGGAGGTCAGGAGGATTCACGTCACCCGCTCTCATAATGTTCAACAACTGCAGTAGCTCAGGTACTCAGGGCCCGAGGGCTGCAGCCAGGCAGCTCTGACATCCAGCTGCAGGGAGCGAGGACGTGGCGCGTCGGCTGCCAGGACCCTTGAGAGAAAACTGCTCAGTGCACGGCCCTGCCACTGCCCTTCCTGCCCGGCTGAACCATCGGACCTATCAAGCAGTCGTTTGGGTGCTGCTCTCCTCCAACTTATCATTTTCTTTTATGCCATTATATTTGTTATATCCTTTCCCCTAGCTCCCTCTGATCTCATCCAAAATTAACTGACATTGTGTTTCCTAGCCTTTTAACAACTATTAGAATGGTTTTACCAAACGATTGCTAAAAAAGATTTTCAAGCTTCCCAAACATAATCACATATTAAAAGAAGAAAGGAAATAACATGCTGTGCTAGAGTGACTTCATGGGCTTATTTCTTTCTACCAATTAATGGCTTTGAATGAAGCTGTAATTGAGCAGTGACTAATTCTGAAGGCAAAGATTGTCTTCTCTCTCTTATTTAGATCTTGCAGATCATTTTTGTAACAATGGGGAATAATAAAAGTACTAACAATAACACCATACTGTGGTTTCTCCAGGGATTTCAATGTGTTTATTAAAATTACTGTACCAATCCCTAAGAGCTCTTGGGAAGCTGGCAGGGCTGAGGAGCTGCGGGATCCAAACCAGGCTAAAGAAACGCGGAGGAGAGCGAGGTGAGAGACCTGAACCGGTGGCACAACTCGCTGCGGTGATGCAGAGGTCTGGGGTGAGGCCGCAGCCCCCAGCATCCCTCCTGTGGCACCAGTCCCGGCTCTAACCCTGTCCCTGTCCCCTCCAGCCCCCTCCCTGCTGTGCAAACAGGCAGTGAGCTGCGGCGGGCACGAGAGGTGATCTGCACCAAACCACCTGCCTGATCCGGGCCCCTCTGGGGGTACCTGGTTGTCGGTGTGCGGTGTGAGCACGAGCGAGTGCCATGGCTGGCGGGGAGCACGCAGTCCCCTGGCACAGGTCACCACCGGACCCGCTGCGGCAGCCCTCGTCGCCCAGGCGGGGAGACGGGCAGAGGGCAGCGGGTGCTGCTCCTCAGGGCAAGACCCTCGGAGACCTCCTTTAGCAAGGCGAGGGGCTTCTCGGCTTCTGCAGATGTGTGTATTGTTTATAAATACGCGATGTACTTAGGAAAGCGCCGTTCAATTTACCAATAATGCCGTATTTATTTTTCCCAGTTGTATCTAGTCACTAAGTCGTAATTCTGCAGCCGATTGGCTGGCTGCGATGGTTTCTCAGGAAACTGGCAATTAAGGAGCAGGAAAAACGTCTGTGAGTCACAGATGCTTATAAACAAGCCGAGGAGATTGACTGGGCTGCAGCAGGAGCCACCTGAACCCCTCGAGGTCCCCAACCCCAGCACCCAGCTCCAGGCGGGCGGCGGGGCTCGGCTGGTGCTGCTGGCACCCCCCACCGGGGCCTTTTTGGGGGCAGTCGCCTGCATTTCGGTCCATCCCCAGCCCTGCTGCCCGTGTGTATTCCGCCTTCCCGGCTGCAGGCAGGGAACCAGCTGGCTCCTGCTGTTGCCCAGATTCGAGGAAGGAAAGAGAAGGAGGCTCACAGTCCCTCGGCTCCATCTCTGCTAAGAGAGAGGGTTCCCTTTGCCCTGAACCCTTCCCCATCGCTTGCTCAGCAGTGCAGGGAGCGTCGAGGCTGGAGGAAGCTCAGCTGGGCAGCCCAGACCCGGAGCAGGGAGGTTTTGGGAGGGAGGTGCCCGAGGGCACCTTGTCCCCCTCCACCCCGACCTCCCCGCCCGGCCACGCTCCCTTTCCAGCGCCCGCTGCGGGTTCCGAGCTCTGCGGTGGGAGACAGCGACAGCGTCCAAACAGCTCTTCTGCTGTTTAATTGCATATCTACTGGAGAATTTCTGCCCTGAAATAATCCTTTTGGTGTCATATGGGGAGCTGATGATAGAACTAATAGCTGCCCGTGTCGGTCGTGCCTGGCGGTGCGCTGCTTTGCGCCGTGTCACAGACATGGGTTCGCTCCTTTTCTCTTTTATCCCCTAGCTCGACAGAAATTTTTGGAAATTTCTTTCTTTTTCTTAATGTGTCTCTCAGTACTTACACAGCTTAATTACTGTTAGCTGTCCCATTATGTTTCGTGCGTTCTGACATACATTAGTCTGAAATATAAAAATCTTATTTCATATTAAAGCTAATTTAGAATTTAGATTTAATAAATTAGACCATGCTCAAGGAAATCAGAGTGAAATACCAGCTTGTTAAATTTCATATCACCAGCCCTGTGATAGGTATAATACAGCAATTTCTGGTGAATAAATTTTCAGAAATTTTTATATGCTGTGTCTAATCACAATTTCTATCAGACAGAAATTACCACCTACCTCCCAAATGATAGATTTTTTTCTTATTATTCTTCCATACAACTGTGAAATTAATTTTGGAATTTGGGGTGGGAGTTTATGAAAAAGACACAGACGGTTGTTCTTAGGGAATTATCTTACTGATGTTTCTTCAGCCGTCCAAATAAACACGAGGGATTCATTTTAGAGGGAGGTATAGTCATCAAATGCTTTGATCCTGCATATTTTTTTTTCCAAAGTCTCATCTTCATTATCTAGCACCAGCTATTATCTTTATCATTTTTTTAAATGCTCTCTTCTCCTCATCACTTTTGAGACATTTTCCTAAGTGGGTTGTTTTTTCCACTGGCCCTTATTGAGCTGCATCATTATTCTGCATCTTAACGGCACTCTAATCTTCTTCCTAATTACATGTAATGAGTATTTTGGAGTTGACAGAAGCACATCAAGACCTAATAATAAAGAAAATGACTAAATCTAGTCTTCCAATTATATTCTATTAGCTCAGATGGTTGGCATCTAGTAGATGTAAAAATAAGCATTATTAAAATCCTCCAATCTTCCCTCGGTATTTCAACCCCTACCCCACAGTCGTGTTTCCACAGTCGTAGCAGCCACAGGCTTCTCTGCTCGAGCTCAAGATTTCCAGAGTTAGAGCAGCATATTCCTGTGAAGTCCACTCTGTGTTGGAGATGAGGCCAAAAAGCTTCACTGGGACCTGACTTGTATCCCTCAGCTGTGAAGTTCTGGATCAATTTAATATACCCATAGTATAGGAAGGTGCTAAAAATGCTGATCCGCAGCATGCAGGAGGAGCGAGGGCATTTCTTAGCATAAGTGGGTTTTTTTCACTACTGATTATTGAAAAGAAACAAATTTTGTTCATTCTCTGACTGAAGAGCGCAGGGTTTGCTCTTGTTTGGTTATCACGTCAGCAAATATTTTATTACTCATGGCCCATTTCCAGAAGCGCTGGTTCTAGTATAAACACAGGAAAGGTCTTTTAGCCTGACAGCTTTTTCTTCTATGCATTAACTCCACATTAAAAAAAAGGAGTTTTGAACTCATGTCAAGCCCAAGCCACAGCATTTGCACCCAAGCTCTCTCAGGGCCAAGAGTTTGGTTTTGGGTTGAAGCCCCTCTGACTTTGGAATGTGAATGCAAAAATGGTTCAGGCGGTTAATGCTACCTAGGGGGTTGCATCGTCCTCACCCTTTTCCCTGTCTTTTTCCTCCCTTCTTCATTTGCAAACCTTGGCAGTGTGGTTGAAATGTTGAAAAAGTACCTCCTAGCGGAAAGAGGACAGCTGCAGAGGAAGATTTAAATATCTGATTGTGTCCATAAGTCAGCTTTATCTCTCCAAGAAAGTCCCAGAGGCTCGTGTCTTCACAGCCAGCAGAAACGTGCTGTCGTGTTGTGCTGCCTTCACCAGTCCCCACTTAGACTGGTCTTAGTAACTGGTATTCATTCGTTAAACTCTAAATTAACCCTTAAACACAAGTCAAGACGTAGCTTTACTGTGTCATTTGGTACTGAAACCCGTTAAGACCCGGAAAGGTCTGACCTGGACCCATTCAGCTGCCATCACTGTTCCCAGGGTGGCGAGCAGCCCCGCTGTTTGCTTCCCCTTCCCCACCAAGAGCCACGTCCTCCCCTTCGTGTCGCTCAGGAGCACCCCTCAGAACAGGGAGATCCAGCCCAGCAGTTCTTCAGATGGCCCACAAAGCCGATTCCCACCCAACCCGGGGAAGGGGCATGCCCGATTGGAGGTGCTCCCGCAGGAGGTGCCTTTCTGAAGCAGGAGTGTGCCCGGACTGAGGGACGGCACATTAGCTGTTTGAGTGGTGGAAATGAAAATCATTAACAATTCTCCTGCTCCTCGTAGAGAAAAATGGCCCCGGTGTGATTTAACCCAGCTGATCTTTCCTAAAGACAATTATAGGATCCAAATATTTATAAATCACTCCTCTGTTTCTTTGCCTGTTGATATGTTAAACACAACCTCCCTGGCTCGGGGGAGCAGGAGTGGGAAGAGGCTCCTTGTCCCAGGTGGGAGCTGGCTCAGATGTGTCTCCTGGCAGCTGAGCCGGTGGCATTTCTCACATCGGGCTGGCTGGGATAAGTGATGCTTTGCCACAGCCCGTCTGCCCACCTCGGTGGAGGAGGACGTCCTCCTCTTTCAACTTCTAGTAACGTGCTGGGAAAATTGAAGCAAAAAGAGAAAGAAAAAAAAATCCTTTCAAAGCTTCAGGTGTAGACAGAATAATCCACCGATTTCCAGTTCCACTCATGTCAGCCTTCCCTTTCTCTGTCCATCCTGCCCTCCCACAGCCTCCAGCCCCTCTCAGCTCTGGGTTCAACCACTTCTCATCCGGGGCTGTCATGTGCCTTCCAGTCCCTCCTCTGCAAGCCAGAAGTAAACGACGAAATCTTCAAATTTCTGGTCTGTCACTGTTTGTGCTGTTATTTGAAGACACGTCTGAATATAAGCTGTATTTACACAAAGAAAAATTTAAGAAATACAGACCACACAACTGACACGTGGTGTCATTGTGCTGCCAATTTAAGACCTGCCCTGGGCTACTGGGCGGTGTCTTGCCACGAGTGCAGAAAAGATGGGGAATTATAAATATAGATTAAGACATTTGATTTTAAGTGGATTGTAAACCCTAAATACTATGAGCAGTAAGATTTCTCACCCCCATTCAGGCTTTGTATATTTCACACATGTTTTTGGCCTTATTCCTGCCCATTTCTGCATTTTCTAAAGATCAGCTTCCCACTGCGACAAGGGAAGTGGCCCCTGCCTCTGGGCCAGCACTTGCCCTTCAGCCCTGGGGTCGCCGAACGCCTCGTGGTGCCGGAGGGGTGTGTTGGCACAGAGCTGCCTCTTCTGAGAGCAGGGAGGACCGAGATTATACTCACGTTTTATTTTTGCTTCAGGGGCTGATGTTGGCTGTAGTGGGGGATCACAAAGTGGGTGGAGAGTTTCCTTCACCCAAGGCTTTTGAGGTCTGAGGTCTGGGGTCTGCCGTTGAAACTACCCACCACGAGACCAGAGGGGAGGGGATCGGGGCCCTAATACAACGGGGTAAGCACCGATTTAAGGAGCCTCCCTGAAGGATGCCCTGACTGGTGCTGGCCCAGGACACATCCAGAGCAGGCAGGGAAGGGTCTGGGGCAGGAGAACTGGGAACGTGGGTACCGCAGCCACAGCGGAAGGGTTTGTGAATACTTCTGCTTCTGCAAGAACAGACGGCCTGAGCTGGCAGATGCAAAAATCATCTTAAGGACTTTTGTAATGGTGATCATCTTCCCTTTTCCTCCCCCAGACCAGGGAACCGCCAGCTCCAGGCGCCTCGGGGAAAGCAACCAGGCTGTCTGCCAGGCCAAGGGCTGGGGCATCTCCGTGTCGCTGAGGGTTGCCATGGACCTGGAACTGGACACTTCAGAGACAGCGTGATTTATATATCCTGCCTGAAAGAATGGTTTCAGCAGAAGAAAAGCACCTCTTGAAATTGCTGCTGTCACTTCTGCTTCCTGTTTATGAGGTTGGATTCAGTTACACAGATGTCAGCGCAAACATAGCACCTGCACTGGCTTCAGGTAGGGGAGAAAATAGGAGAACATGAGCTCTCAAATCACATTTCGGTGCCAATATCTTCCTTAGCAATAAGGGAAAGAAGAAAAACAATTTCAGAAAAACTGCAATATATAAGTTGCTTCTGAAGCAGAACAATTACTGTTGCTATAAAGGAACCTGTGATGCATCATCTGCTCCTTAACAACTCCTGCGAGAGAGGGAGGGTTATCGAGGGACTCAAGGGGAGAGAATCTCTAACCCCAATCTTTAATAAAGTAGCTGGAAAGAAATCAGGAAATTATACACTTGTAGGGTTGATCTCAATGGTAAATACAAGTCTGCAGAAATTAATAAAGGATGAGGTCACACAGCAGCTGGAAGAGTTTGAGCTGGTTCTAAAAACAATAGTCCAGATGGCTTTTCTGATTTATTTTTTAAAGGAATAACGCCTCACCTGACAAATCTGTAAGAATGTTCTCAGCAGCTGGGAGCGGAAGCAAGGCGAGACAAGCAGTGATAGTACCCGGATCAAAATATAACTTCTTATTGCTAAAGCCAGCAATTGGAGGGATGAAGGGTGTAACCACGGACGGGATGACAGCTCAGAGCCGTATTGTGAGCACGGCTGTGGACATTTAACCAGCCTAGAGACAATTTACTCAGCCCTGTTGATGGTGATCACAAGAAACAAAACTTTTGTTGAACTTCTGGGGGGAAAAGCCACCCTCATTCCTCTTCCCAGCACTGCCCCCCTCCCCACAGCAATCAGCCCGAGCCGGGGGGCAGACAATGGGGACCCCCACGTGGGGGCTGGCTGCCGTGCTGGAGAGTTCCCCCACTGACACTTGGGAGGTTCATGCAAGGCCAGGGAACACGAGAATAATTGCATATACATTTGTGAAGGATTTCTGGCTGGTTTTCAGCAGAACTGCCTATTGTTCTGGGAGGGTTTTACAGACTGTCCTGCATAGCTGGATCCTTACCCAACACGAGCTCGCCTTTGAGGTTGGAGCCAACTGGTACATACTCGCTTACACAAGGGTGAGAGCTGGGACTGAGCAGTCATCCCGGATCGCAGGCAACGTGGAGTGGCTCCAGGAGGTATCAACTGCAGCGAAGCGCAGTTTGAGCTGAGCTCAATGCTACGGTCAGGCTTTAGTAGCAGAGCCCCAGGTGGGTGTCAGCTGCTTTGGAGGCTTGGAGTCAGCACCGGGGGCACACTGGAGGTGGCAGAGGGCTGGCGTTTGGGATCAGGAATGGGTTTTTTGGAGATATAGGAGGCTGCCCGGGGGTCTGCTGGATGGCAGGCACGGGTGGCACAGGCATGAGGGTTTGGGAGTGAGCAGGGAGGCAAGGCTGGGCTGAGCTGGCTCACACGGTCTGCTCCTGCCTTGGGAGGCGGAGAGGGGCTGGGGCAGGAGCAGGTTGGTGGGTGGGCTCAGGGACCCCCAGCTAAGCTGGTGCTTGCAAGACCCCAGAATAAATTCGAGCCGATGCTCCTGCATCTCACAGAGTGCTCTGTGAGAACCAACATTGAGAACTCCGATACAGAAACCCATAAAATCAGTGGTTATTTCTAAAAATAGAGATGATAGAAATAGAGGTGATAGAAATTGTGTAAATAGAAGGAGGTGGCTTGACATCGTGGTTTCATTTCCTACAGTATCAGGTAGGATGTTCAGCAAGGGAAGAGAACTCTGTGTCTGCAGCAGGCAGATCTGCACAGAGATAGAAGGCAGCGTTGAGCTGAGTTCTCTGTACTGGGACCGTGGGTGAAGAGAGTGACAAACCCAGCCTGAAAATGGTGTGTCGGCGCGGCGCGTCTCTGTTCTCTGGCTTGGCGCTGACTCACATTTAGTCTCAGGATGGCTGATTCGTGAGAATTTATGAACTTCATGATCGCGTTTTCCTCAGCTGTATTTCCAAGACTCATACGATACACAAAATTTCTTTCAGTTTTAATACACTATGTTGTTTTAACATATTACTTCTGCCTTTAAATTGCAGTAAAAGACTTATGACCGGGAAATGGAACAGAAAAGAAACTGCAGAAAGTTTTGACAGCTGGCTGGTCTGCCCATCAGACACCATCTAACCCTGCACAGTGAGCTGTCCTGCAGCTCGCACATCTCCCATCGAGAGCTTTCGGTGAACTTTAGCGCTGAGCTAATACTGAGCTGGTGCGAGCAAGCTCTGTCGGTGGGAACGAGGTCTTAGAGCCGTGGGTTCTTGTCAAGCAGAGTTCTTGACCTTTCTCTGTTGAAGGACCATCTGACTGTTTAAGGGAACAAAAGTGGGTCACCCTCAGCCTCCTTGTTGTTTCGCTATTGAAAGCAACGCGATAAGCAAATCGAGTTTTCAGCATTCGGTGAACAATTTGTTATTGTTTTAAAGAATCATAGCAGGACTGTGGTAATGCCAAGGCTGTAATTAGTCACTGAGAACCGCTGGAAGCCAGCACCTGCCGCTCCATGTGTGCAGGCACGGACACGCATCCGCCAACCTGCCTTTACGGGCTCCCAAAAAACCCCAAAGTAGGCTATTTTCCAAGTACTTTCTGATGCCTTATGAACTTTTGCGTAACACTGATGTCCAGGGGATGGAGTCGATCTTCCTGGTTCTGCTCAGCTCTGTAGCTGTTTCTCTTGGTTAGTTTTGACCGGACAAACAGCCACGTGCCGACTGGTTCTGAGGTCCCTGTACACCGACAGGTCAGTAAACAAATCAATTCGCTGGAAACTCCTTCGGTCGGGCCCTTTGACATCAGTTCCAGCGTGTTCTGTCTGCACAAACACAACTTCTCGGGTGGGATCCGACAGCTGGGGAACCCGGCCGGGCCTGAAGCACCTTCGGTTTTGGATGTCACCACTCTTCACTGAGGAGCAAACTGTTTCAGCTCATCTTAGGGGGCCGGTTAGCTCAGTCGGTTGAGCGTGGCGCTAACAACACCAAGGTCAGGGTTCAATTCCCGTTCGGTCCCCATGTGTTGCCTGATCTAGTTGAGAGATGGTGTCCCTGGTGACAGGGAGGTTGGACTAGATGATCTCTCCCTGCCAGCCTGGGCCATTCTAGGATTCTATGATCTTTTCCCTTAACGTACGCGTACCACAGAATCAGAAACCGTGCGCATCCCTCGATTCCTTTGCTGCTCAGCTCTTTGTGGGCTCACTCCGTGTTTCAAACACAAACGTCTAAATTCCAGAACTCGCTTCACCTCCCACCGTGCTGCCGGCCCCACCATTTGGCTACTGAAAACAGGTGAGGGCCAGCAAGGGCACAGCCGTGTCCGCAGCACGGCCACCTGAGGGGCCAACGTTCGTGCGTCCACTTTGGTTAGAATTTCTATCGGACGTAGCCTGTTTCCAGATACGTCTTTTAGCATTGCCTTGTGTAAGCAAACCTGCAGTTTTAGTCTTCCTTGTCATTCTTTGCTCTCATCCCTGTTCGTTTATACACAGAGGGGAAAAAGCCCCAACATTTGATCAGTCCCCTGGAGACTGCAGACCAGTACAACTTTTGAAGCTTGCTCAAATAAATTCATTTAAGATTTTTATCATTTTCCTTCCCATGAAAAAGCTGAAATACAGAAGTGTGTCAAAGCCCACCCTCTGTAATCTTTCCTGTCTTGTCCCTCTTTTGATTTTCCTTTTATTTTTGTCCCTGTTTTTATTCTTTCTCTTCTTCATTAAATGATGACAATTTACAACATTTTGTTTTAAACTCATTGCCAGTTTGTTAAATCACAAGGCAATTTTTTTAAAGTTAGGCTACAATGTGCATGGCCATAAATAGCTAACAAATAAATTTGTTTATTAGCATCTAAAGGCATCCTCTTTAAACAGATTTTTTTCAGGGTCATTTACTTATTTTATTGCTAACTGGTCTACTAAAGTCATCCTTTCTTTCTCTGGGACAAAGGCAGCGAAAGAAGAAACACTAAAGGGCAGTTTCCAGTGACATAATCTATTTTTGCTAAATCAGTAGCAGGTCACATTGGCTCAGGAAGAGCTCGCCTCACGCTTCCAGTCAAAATGAATCTTAGCTGTGAAAATTTGTGTCGTTACAGCGCAATTTGGAAATGTCGTCAGGAGCAAACAGAGAAGCCGGTGGAGGCTCAGCCCGGAGGCGCGGTTCATACGACGTCGTGTGGCTGCATTTTTCTTTTTTTCTCCACCATTCTTGAGGATATTGAACAAGTCAGGAATTATTACAGTAATGTCCCTGTCATTCTGAATAATACATGCCCAAAAGTAGTTACTCTTCATTCAGATTGAGCAATTATTTCATGTCTCCTCACATAAGGCCATGTGTAACCTATTTCTGCGCTCCACAGACAGGGCCTGGAAGGATGGTGAAATAACAGCTGGGACTAATTGGAATTACAGTTGACTTGATTCACTGTATTTGCTTATTTATTTATTTGCGTGTGTGCAGGGAGGGGAATAAAGTTTAATTCAGTATGCAAAACATTTAAAGGGAAAAGAGCCACAGCCATTGTGCAGCACGCAATGCCCGTAAGCTTTGCTGGTTTAATCAACCTTCCAACGTGACAACCATCCGGCTTTCCTTTCCACAGCTGATCACCTTTTCAATCCACGCTACTTCTTTTTTTGCACCTTTAAAACCAAACTGTGCAGCCCCAGCTCTGCAGGACACGGGCACAGAGCTCCAGCAAACCCATCCAAGAACACACCAAGACCAGAGGAGAAACCACCCACGACATGGCACGGGGTGACCAGCGCGGCTGCATCTTCTCGCCTTTGCCCAGCACCAAGCGTGCTGTCTTCGGAGAAAACCCATTTCTTGGGAAATTGAAACTGTTGTGCTGTTTATTCATTTGCGTCTAACTGTTCATGGGCGTAATGGGTCAGATCTGACAATATTCAGGTGTCTCAGGCTGGGAATTAAAAGGGGTTCTGGGTGCCTTGGTGCACCTCAACACCCAAAAAGGCTTTGGGAATGTTGGGCAAATGGGCAGGAGAGTCCCAAACCGCCGACCAGTTGGTGAAAAGGGTCTCAAAACCAGCGTGTTTCTGCAGGTTTTGATTAAGGGGCATTTTCTGACAAAAAACCACCAAACTAACCTCTTTTTTTCTCTGAAGAGCCCCAGCCCAAGCACCTGGGACCTTTGAGCTCTGTCAATGGCCAAGGTAGTTTTGACCTGGAGCCCATCACCGTGGTATCTGAGCTGCCTGGGAATCAATCCCCAGCAGGAGAAGGA
This sequence comes from Apaloderma vittatum, assembly GCF_000703405.1. Lineage (NCBI taxonomy): Eukaryota > Metazoa > Chordata > Aves > Trogoniformes > Trogonidae > Apaloderma > Apaloderma vittatum. The sequence continues at coordinate 13,543 of NW_009716782.1, read as the reverse complement.
GGATTGGTGACATTGGCGTGGGGAGCGGGTGGGGGGCAGGCGATTAATGGTTACAGGATTATTGAGAAACGCCGTAGCCTCCTCGTTATAAATAGATACGAAACCTGTTAATGAAAGAGTCTGTCTGGAATGGAGCACATGCTCATTTTGAGACAGAGTGGGTTAATGTGGTGGTTTTTCTGCCCTACTTTTTTTTTTAAAAAGGTGTGGCAGGATGCTGCTGAAAATGTTTAACTCAGTACACTGGAACGAATCCTGTAAGTTGCAGTGAATAAATGCAGAGCAGGGAGTATAAAATGTATGTGCTTTTTAATATTTATTCATATATTAAAAAGTCAATATGGTGGTTGAGATGAATGCTAAAAACTTTAATTAAAAACAAAACAACAATGCTCTCTTTCAGTTGCCTTAGCAGCAGAGAAAACGTAGGTAAACATCCTTCTTTCTGAAAAATTATCTTGTTCCTAGCAAATCCTAAAACCTCCCTCTCCTGATATAAATGTATCACTCTGCTGAAGTGAGCCATAAAATGACACTGGTGCAAAATCCTCTGAGGTCAATGCGAGTCTTTTTTTTGCTGATCTTGCTGGACTCCAGATTGGTGGGTGGAAAAATTATCTCGTTTCACTAATTAGTCGGAAGAGAATTAATCATCTCCTCCTGATGCATGAAATTGCTAATACTAATTTCCCCTCTCCTGGGAAGCACATGCCAGAGTTTTGGCGAGCCGTGGCCGTGCGCCCCCATAGGGGCGATGCTCAGCCTCCCTCCTCCTGAGCCTTCACCATCAGCTCCATCCTCTGCCTGCAAAGAGAGGGTTCGAAACCTCGCCGTGTCGCAATGAGCCAATGGGATCCGGGTATCAGGGTACACTTAATCCTTCTTTACAAAAGCACACATTTCATCCAATTATAACCCTATTAATATCAATCACATATTTCAACGTGAAGCGTTCCACCGAGTATCATTGGTGCTGGAGACCTGCAGCTGCTCAAAACAGGAGCCCCACTAGAAGTGATGCTGATCTGCTCAGCGGCTTCGCGTCCGGGCATGGGTAAGGTGACCCACCTTCTCGTGGTGAATTTTAAAGATGCTTTATTAGCTGTTGAGAAGACCTGAGCCCCTGGGCCCTTCAGCTGAGCGTCAGAATTAGAAACCATTACAGAAGAGTTCTATGAATTTCAGCTCGACCTTGACTGTTCATAAATACGGCCTGACATCTCCCTCTCTGGCTTCACGGAGCAGGCAGGATTTTAAATAGTCCAACTTTATATAAGGGCTCACTGTTAGAAAAAATAATTTACATTGGCTTCTTTCCCCGGTACATTAATTACAACCTCAATAAGAGCACACGGTATTTGCGTTTCCACTTACAACGACGTGTTTCTAAGAGGGAGTGCTAGAATAGCTGGAGTACTCCGTTCCATCCATAGACCTTGGCATTTCCCAGCTCTGCTGGGCCTTCCTTATGGAAAAATCAAAGAGTTCCTAAATCAGTTTTCCCTTCCAAGATGAGACAATACAAATAATATAATACTTACTTTGCTTAGGATGTTGGCAACTTGAATAATTAGGCTTTAGGTAGCAGTAAACTTTAGCAGATAAAATAGCTGCTTGCTCATTTTACCTTCAAGTCACAAAGAAATAAGCGCTTACATCACTTTGCTCATTTATTTACCAGCTCTGTTCATCACGGATGCACGTTTTGTAACGTAAGTCTCCAGATTTCCCATCTGTAATACAATGATGACTGGAAATAAGCTCAAAGGCCACAGGTGACGTTTAGCATCTCTAGTCAGATTACTCGTAGTTTCAGACAATTATCCAGAAGCGGCACTTCCAGGAGGATCCACAGCACTCACTGTCCTGCCTCCCTTATGGTGACATTTTAAAAGACAGCTCGAAAACAGCCGCCGCACTTGGAATCACCAGGGCGTTACAGGCAGCTCGAGTCGCTGGTTGGGTCTTTTTTTCAGAAATGATGAGCTGACAGAACGAGGTTTTGGGCAAAGTAGCTTTGCTAACGCCAACGAGCCGCCTGTCTGCAGGATCGGTTCTGCAGGCAAAACTTAACGGTTCCTTTTGAAGGGAAATGAAAACATTCACGATTCAGCTCTTCGCTGAAGGATAATTATAACGGAGCTGTTTGTGGTAGCAAACAACTGCTGTTTGCTGTCCCTCACAGTCAAGCAGACAATTTTTTCCAGCTTTTATTAAGGTCTTTCATGCGGCTCAATTACCACAAATGCATGATGAGAAGAAATAAGGAATATCAAAGGAAAAATAGATAGAATAACAGGCTCGTAGAATTATGTAACTGATTCGGGAGTGTGGTAAAGACGATTCTTTTTTTGTTTGAATATACCGAACACTTATATTTGTGGAATTATAAGCCTCTCTTGGGGCTTTTCTAACATTGTGGTTTGTATGTGCTACACTCATGCATAACTAGCTGTCTGCATGCCAGGAACATTTCTTTTTCCCTTTATAAATGACGAGATTTTGATTTCACACCATAGTTATATCAATGTTCCAGTCTCCCGAGATCCTCTTAATGTGATGACAATTGTGATATTAGTTCAGGCTGTTAGTCCCAAGGCTCCTATATCTCAGCATCTCCGCAATCTCATCAGAATTATATTCTCTCAAGAATATAATGTTGTATTTATCTCCATACGAATGCCATAAATAATGCTGATGAGCATCCGAGCGACAGTTAGAAGTTTTGAGGGAGGTGTGAAGAGCCGAGGGTGATACGTGTGGGCATCCTACGGTCAATCCAGGTGGGCTGCTGCAAAGGCAAACAGCGCTCTGCTTCGTCACGTAAACTTCCTTTCTTTTTTGCTTTGGTGGACATTAAGAGTAATAAAATTCTGATTGCAAATATGTGTTTTGCCTGCAAGAAAACATTTTCCCCAGTGAAAGTACACAGAGATGCTCTACCTCAGGAGCAGATGCTAATTCCTCTCCATGAGCAACGTGAGTTAAGTGTCCTGGCCAGGGAAACACAGCTGTGAAGGCAGGAGCGGAGGTAACCACGGAGTGATCACAGCCTGGAAGTATCGGCTGGTATAAATTAAGCACAAGGCTGAGGTGGAAAAGGACTGTGGGTGTGGTGTGCCTTAGGGGGTGGTGGTGCTCCTCTGCAGAGGGTAAAGGAGGAGGCTGGAGAGAAGAGCTCTGGGAAGAAGTCAAATATAGGGATGATTTCTTGGCAGGGACTCAACTAGATGAAACAGCTAGTTGGGAAAACAAGGTAAGATCTTCATGTACTTAATAGTAGAAAGCTCAGATCCTAGAATCACTCCTCGTGCAAATTTACGTAAATTCTCTAGAAGGACATCCCTAGTTCTGAAGGATCCAAACAGATGTTTTACAGGGTGACCAACAGACGTGTTAAGTTTGGTTTGGTCTAGCCTATTGCAGGGAAATCATCTTCCAAAGCTCCATAAGCTCAACCAGCACTTGATTAAATGAGGAGAATCAGTAGGGGAGTTCTTCTGGCCCCTCCTTCTGCCTCTGGCTGTCACAGCTGGTCTAAAATACCAGTTAGGTGACGGCTGGAACAAGAGCTGAGGGTCTTGTTTAAATGTCTTTTTGCTTTGGTAAACCTGCAGCTGTTTAGTCGCAACCTGCCTCAGCAACATGTTTCCGAGACTGTTGAGAACAAGCTTGGGTTTTCATCATCAAATGCACAGAAGCTATTTTCTAGGAGCAAATGCCTTTCTAGTATGTTTTCCAAATGTCTCGTCTTTATTTATTTTCTTCAGATTTGCAAGATAGGAAGGTAATAAAGCTGTAATCAGTGCCAGCCAAACCGCTGAGCTGATAGCTGCACCCGCCCCCAGATGGAAAGCCAAAGACCTGGAATAGCACCCAACCAGCAGGTAAGAGCCCTGAACAACGCAGAAGTGTATTTGTGCAGAAAATAATCGCTTTCGGATGATTTCTGTGTAAGGGCCATTGCTCAGGGCAAGTCAGGCACAAAGCAGAGCTGCTGTCTGAGTTTTGTGGGCTGCAGGTCTTCATACATCCCGAGCGAGCCCGGGGTCAAGGCGGGTCGACAAAAGTTCCGAGGTGATTTTGCCTTTCCCAAGGGCCTCACGGAGAGGAATTGCATGATGCTTATCGCAGTCTCCACACAGTGGGAAATCCTCGCTGAACTGTAACTCCTCAGGTGGAAGGAGTTCGCCCCCGTGAGCGCTGGGGCAAAGCAAAACCATCCTGGAGTTATCAAATACTGGAGTTATTTCGGTGGTTTGTGGTTTGTTTTGTGTTGTTGTGGTGGCTTTTGTCCTTTGTGCTTTTTAAAAAGAGGTTTCTATTGATACTTTTGCATAAATGTTTGAGTCTGCTCAAGGTGAGTTTGTGCTTGGTGAAGCTGCGCCAGGAATAGAGGTTGAGTCCAAACCTTTCGAGCCTGAAGTGTCTGTGCATTTCTCATGCCAGTGACTGTGATTCTATGATTAACCAGATAAAATGGTGTTGCCTTAAGCTCTCTGAATAATCTCACTCTTACTGCCTTCTGTTCTGGTATTTAATTACTCTAACTTTTTTCCCTTCAGGAAGAGTATAGAGACTTAGATCTGGATATAACTTTAGAAATATTATACATAACTTCAGGCATAACATCGATGAATCTGTTAGAAGACTGTGCTGCGCCGCAGTTTCCCGGTGCTTCAGGGAATTTCACATCAACCTCACAAATTTGGCAATAATTGAGGTAGAGTAGATACCGCAACGTGTTGGAAAATTAGAAACCAGCACATACTATTGCCTGTTCACACTATCTTCTTTTTCTGCCCTAGAATAATTCACTACTTCTTAGCCCCAGTGAGGGAATGTGCCAGCAGTGGGTGCCAGGAGGAGCAGGGAGGACGGGAGCTGGCCCTTCCCTCCTGGCTTGCCCTCTGGGGCCTCCTAAACCAGGGTGGTGGCTCTACACTTGGTAACTCTCGGTGAGGTTTGGGTTTTTTGGTTGTTTTTTTTTTTCCGTTCTTCTAAAAACCTGTGAAAGAGCCTCTGAGCAAACGTGAGCCTGTGGTATCCTCTGCGGCCTCGCCAGCCTGTGTTGTGTGCAGGGGAACGTCCTCCTGTTCGCGTGGGAGCTGCCTTGTGATGTCTTCGTCTGATGCCTCTGGCTCTCAGACTGTGAGACGCGGCCATGAGCTTGTTCCCTGTCGCTCTTCTCTCTCCCACTTACAATTTTACACCCTGTACCCCACCTGGCAATCTCCCTCGCAGCCTGGAGTTGTCTGTCTCGTCACTCCTCGTGCAGAAGCCATTTCATACCTTCGCTCGTGTCTTTCTTCTCTTCTGTAACAATCAAAGGAAATCCTGAGCTGCTCTCGTGGACAGAAAACATGATGGAGGGGGGTTGATCACACCTTTTTCCAGAGGAGGAATGTCTCCTTCAAGCACCTGTTCTTAGCGCCCGGTAATAGTCTTGCAGAGCTGCAAACTACTTTATCCTCTTCAAATATATATATATTTTAACTAAAGTTTTATCCCCCATACTATTGCTTGAGTTCTGCCGGTAAGTCAAAACCTGACACACTTGGAAGAGCTTTTAGTCTCTGACTGCGAGGCAAAGGGAGCTTCCCAGCGCTCCTCTGCTTGGAAGTGCTGTCCCTGGAGGGTCTGGTGCAGTCTCCCGTGCAGGAACGTCTCCGAGTTGACATCTCTGCATGGATAAAGACAATCTGGTTGCACTCATCCTTCTGAGCCTGGGTGTATCGAGCAGCTCCCTTTCCTTGTCTTTGCACTGAAGAGAAATAGCAGCCTCCTGCTCAGACTGGAGTCTTCGTTGCGGGACTTTATCTCCTTATTTAGAGAAAGGATCAGCTGCTGCCAGCACAGCGATGATACAGTAAAAGCCTTTTGTGTGTAGGAAAACCTGAAGAAATACTTGCAGCGCTCTGTAGAAATTTTGCATGTGGCCAAGAGCTTGCTTTGTCAAGGAACTTAAACATGTAATCTTGACATGTAAATATTTCCAGAAATATTTCCTGAATAAATAAAATTCCTTCCAAAATGACCTCACCCCTTGGCAGACACAAGCGTGTTGCACTGTACATCTTCCAGAGAGGTTCCTCCGCGCTGCCGAGCCCCGGCGGCCCTGCGAGCTCTGTGGGGTCGGGCATGGGGACATCTGGACTCTGTCACACTCGGCTGTAAAGTCTCTTCTTCCTACCTTCACCTCCTTCCCTAACGCAAACCGTGTAGAGTCAAATGTGAGGAAGCAGGAACTGAGTGTTGCTGATTTTTTTTTTGTATGTGTGTGTGGACTATAAAGCAAGGAGATTTTATGACATTTATAACCCATCTTGTATTCCAGTTATTTAAGGCTGGAAGAGTGTCTGACTGCAGTTTCTGGAGCAGGTTGTTATCGGGGTGCTATGGGGAGTTATTTCCACTTCCAGACCTCAGGAGGGGTTTTCTCTATGTTAATTTTTTTGGAGCTTTCCTTCAGGGGAGCAGCATCTGCCACCTCCCAGGAGAGCACCAGGGATGTCGGCACTTGGTTAAGGGGCAGGGAGAGAAGCTGGTCCTCCAAATGCGAGGCAGCCATCGCTTGTAGGAGATCTCTCCCCACACAACAGACCTTAAATGAATGTTACTCAGTAACCCCCTCTTACTGCTCAAAGATTTTTCCAGTTCTATATCTGGGGACTTTTAGTCTGAGCCTTCTTCTGGACAGTTCACTTCTTCCCCACTATTTCAATTTTTATTTTTTTTTTTTTGCCAAGCTGGTGCTGAGGTGGTTTTTTTACTGGGTGACCTTCCTTACTGGTATTTATATCTGGTATCTGTGACCAATTTTTTTGCTGTGCTGAGCAAAGCACAAACTGTTTCTGTCAATTTTCTTTCCCATTATCTTCAGTTACATCTGTGTTGCACAGAGGAAGACGGGGGGAGCCTGAGGGAGGTGCTGCGAAGCTTCTGCTTCCCTCTCCCACGAGAAGGTTAATGAGGGTGCTTTCTGGTGTGCGCTGCCATCGAGGGGATCAGCTCTGCCTTCAGCAAAGGCTGCTTTTGCCTCGGCTTGTCTAACGTTATAAAGGTGATAAGAAATTCAAGTAATTTCTTCAAGTTTGAGGAGGGCCTAAAGAGTTTCTTCTAAGGTTATATCTTCTGAAAGGGTGATATTTAAATCGGTTTTACTTCTTGGCCCGTTTGTTACTCGCCCAGCCATGCTCAGCCCTAACCGTGTTACCAAAATACTGTGTTTGCTAGAATCCCGTAGGGCTGGCTAGAGCACAAGAATGTCACTTTCTGGAAAACTTTAAGAGTTTGAAACTTGGTTTTGGTGCATGTTGAACAAACCGAGAGCTTTAAAGGAGGAGGAGGGGAGGGGAAAAAGGTGTTTTCTCAGCTCTGTGCTGCATCTCCACAGCCCTGGGATTCCAGATTCTGGGGGGGGTGAGTGGGGGTGTCTGTGCCCTGGACCCGAGCCGATACCCCCGTCCCTTGGAAACGCCGAGGAGAAGTGTCTGTGAAGGGGGTGGGCTGACCTCCCGGCTGGGCCTGCAGTCAGGCAGCTGATGCTGAGGAGGGTCCTGAGCCCTGAGCTGCCCGATGTCAGGCGAGGGCTGGAAACTGAGAAATAGCGGGGCAGGCTGGCTCAGGAAACCCCCTCTGCACCCCCCCTGCTTCTGCACAGGGCTCGTTTGTGTAGGGGGAGCTCTGGTTTGGGGGTTTTTGGAGGGGGCAGTTTCATTTTTTTCTTGAATGCTCAGTTTGTTCCAACAAATAGTTCCAAAAAACTTTCACTGCAAAATCCCCGGGCAGGCTCACTCCCTCACGCCCAGTGCTGGCGGGGGCGAAGAGGTGAAGATATTGTATTTTTAAAATTGATCTGTGCACTTTAATACTAAAACCCGACCACATGGAGGTCTAAGCGTGCAACTAGCGAGGGCTCCAGTGACCTGAACGTGTTGGTGAAGGAACTAGCGTGCCTGGTCCCACAAAGCCAGGCTGCCTGCATGTACCTGCGGGGAGGGGACGGAGCGGGGACCACCCCAACCTCCCCGTGGGAAGGCCTAAGTAAGGTAGTTTGAAAGGAGATGAGTCTCTTCACCTGTATGAAGGTCATTCCTACTGCTTGGGCAACTATTCTTACTGCTTGGGAGTTTATTTATTTTTCCTACTCTGATGAGCACGTGCACCACGCAGGAGAAACGCAAGGGGCAGGTTTAGTAACAGGACGGGACAGGAGCTCCTTGCGGGGATCCATCCTGAAAGCTCCCAGGTTTGGGAATAAGCAAAGGAGCTCCAAGAGGAGGATTTCCTAGGCAGGGGTTTTCAACTGCTTGAGCTGGGCTAGAGTTTTCACAATCTGGTAAAACTGCTTTTAAAGCATCAAACGAGGAACGCGTGGCACAAAATCCTGGAACAAGTAGTAGGTACTAACTGGTGTAACCAAGCCCTGGGGCTGGAGGAGGCAGGACTCTCCCGCAGACACCCAGCACCTGAAATGCAAACCCGCATCCTGCTGAGCCCTGGCATTGCTCACTCTTCCCCTGGAAGCAAATGCACATTCTTTTCTTCAGCTGCCCCAGATCGAGGAAGCTCCCGCAGCCGAAGGACCAGCCAAGCTGGCGCGGCTCAGCGTGGCTCGCTCGGCTGCATTGCTAGAAACAATTGCACAACCCAGTGACCGAGCTCATCCACCCGCTCCTCGCCTGTTCGAGCTGTGAAGTGTTCACTCCTGCTACGTGATTCGGGCCTCGTTTGAGAAAAATAGCAAATGGCATGCCATGTGTGAAAGATTTAGGACAATAAAATGTGGGGGTTTTTTCCCCCTTGGCCAGCTGAAAGCATTAGAAAGGAGGGCAGTCAATATCTTCTTTTATCAATTTTTTTTTTTTACAGTTTAAAAAACCATTGTGCTTTTTTCACAAGAAAACCCTTTTTGCTATGAGTAGGTACTTTTAACCTATTAATCAAAAGCTGAATTTCCAGTTTCATCTGTACCATGCATCCATTAGCTGTGTAGAAAAGTCCTCCCGAATTAACAAAAAGTTGTATTTCTAGTTGCAGCTCAGATCTGAGAACTGTTTAGATGCTGCAAAGCTCTTTGTGCTCAGACATCGTGTTCTTGTCTCCCAACACCCCTTATGAAAAAGCCGTCCTCCCCACCTCTAGCAAGCAGCTCCTCCAGGCAGATGATGTTTTGTTGTTGAAAGGTGATAGAAACAGTTTGATTTTTTTTTTTTTTTTGAACAAGTAATGTCTGTGTGAAGGGATTTCTGGGCACCTTGGCCAGAGCGTGGTGAGAGACAGGGGTGTAAATGGAGACAGATCTGGGCTTTGCTTGGCTGCTGCTGATCCTTGGGGAAGGAAACAGTGAAGGCTGGAGCGCGATGGGGAGGTGGCCATCAAAACCAGCCCAAACGCCTCGCTGCTCCTGTACGAAGCTTTTCTATTGCAAAGGGCTTGTGTGGCAAGAGCACTCCTACTGCACTAGTTGTCAGTATTAGATTAGGGAAAGTCTTCAATTCCTTTTTAAAATGAAAAATCCCACCAAAATCCAGCCACACACCAAAAAAACTCTTATTATAGTCATTTCTGCACTGCACAGTAATTTGTTTTACGTACAATGAGCACTTCGTTGCATGATTCATAGGGTGTACCAACGATTTCTTAAGAAGCCCTCAGCCCCGCTCCACCGACCGGGGGTTATTAATTTCCATCGGGGGAGAAGCCCCTGTGGGAGCTGCTGGCCGGGCTCTAACACCGAGCGGGAAGTTTGACATCGGGAGGCAACTTCTGTGAAGCTGCTCCAGTACAGTCCATCACTCTTCACCGACTACAGAGATGTGCCTCATCGTGCCCAAGTCCATTCATGTGTGCATGTTTGCTTAAATATTTCTCAGTGTTCCTTTAAATACGCTCCTGCAGAACAGAAGCATTGATTTCTTTAGGCCCTTCCAACAATACGGGCTGTGGCATTCGTCTTCCAGCTATTGTTCTGCAGCTTTTCCCCTCAGCTAATTATCGCAGTTCTTATGAAATGATGCGTTTACCATTGAATTATACATTTTCTAAAAGTTCCTATGCTTGGCTTAGCTGGAAATATGTTCTTGACTGACTTTTAATTCCCTCTACAGCCTCACTGGAGTCAGGTAAAATAGAAAAAATATTAAGTCAATAAAATTGTACTGTAAGTCACTACAGATTTAAAGATTTATTCATTTTTTTTAATTAATAGCTATCTTAGGCAGCCAGAAATAATTTAAAAAAAAAAATAATCCAAGTCCTAATTAAAGAAATAATTTAAGAATATTCTGAGATTTAAAAGCATGCCAAGGGCTTTGCCTGCACGGAGCTGAAATAAAGAGGTCCCTGAGTGCAGCCCCGTGGGGTCTGGGAGCCTGACCCTCCCCTTGTTTTCTCGCTGGGGGAGCAGGAGCCAGGTCAGTGGCGAAATAATTCCGGCCAACGTTAATTGAGTGAAACGGATTTTCCTGTCAGCACAAAAAGGGCCAGGGAACCCTGCTCCAGCCCTTGGCCGTCACTGGGTAGTGTCGCGTCCCTCCCCATCAGTGGTCGGGGCTCCACACCTCAGCCACGCTGGTTTTTCAAACTCTGGAGCTAAACCAGAGAAACTGTTGAAACAGAAGCAAGAAGTTGCCCAGGTGAGTCTGAACTAGAGCAATTCCTAGCGCAGTTTGCAGTTGTGTTTCTTCTTACTCTGAAGGTTTCCCATTTAAACATTTTAATGCACTTGCTCCTTTCACAAGCTACCAGTAACCCACCGCAGTAACCCTCCCGTGAGCCCCGCGTTCTGCCGGGGCTGTGCGGGAAAGTGCAGGGCAGTGGCCAAACCCGGGTGTTCGCGGCTGGGAGCAGA
>NW_009716782.1:0-2657 GCF_000703405.1 Apaloderma vittatum | reverse complement strand
GAGGGGGGGGTGGACGCCGGGAGCTGCCGGCAACGTCAAGCTCGCTGCCGCAGTCAGCAGTTTGATAATTGGTGATAATGAGCAAACACCTGCACCCAGGTGCAGTTTTTAGGACTCAGATCACTTCCTGCTTGACAGAAGGGTGTAGTGACAGCAAAATGCGATGGAGGTTTCTCCAGCCCAGGGCAGGAGGCAGGCTGGCTGCAGCCCAGGGAGTGCCCGGGATCAAAGACAGAGCTAGAGCCAAAATCCAGGCAATTTCTCCATTGCTTGCCCCCAAACCGCGGACAATCCGGGGAGGCTCGGGGGCAGGGAAGAGTAGCTGTGCCCAGCCGGAGCTGGGAGTGAGGTGTGGGGGGATGAGGACAAGCACCCCCCGCAGCCCGACAGGGTCCGTATGTGCCTCATGGCAGGGTCCTGCTCCCGCTACCCATCGGGTCTCCCTGGGTGGATCCCGTTCGGACGACCCCAGCTCAGTTATGTTTCTAGAAAGCGCCTTCGGTCGGATTTTATTTCGCACACGGTCTGCTCGGAGCCCTTCCACTGGTCCTGTCAGCAGGGTAACCTCTTGGCCACAGGGACGGAGAGCAAATCCCCTGCTCCCACCAGGCTGCCTCCCGGGGAAATACTTTGGGTGTTCTCCTCCGTCCCTGCTGGGGAACCAGAGACTGAGCTGGGATCGCTGAGCTGAGCCTTCCCCTGTGGCAGCTCGTGCCGTTGCTGAATGAGTAAATAAAGTGTGTTTCAGGCTTTCAACCCTCCTGCGGGCTTTTACATCTGAGAATTTATGGAAGGTAATTCTACGGGAGGATTGTTTGCGCTCAGATCTTAGTGTGGTTATTTATAACGCCAGAAAACAAATACATTTCTCGACCAGTGCTTACAGCTTCTTTATTTTTTCCTTTTTTTTTTTGGCCTACTTCTTTCAGCTCTAGGCATGAGCTGTGCTGGCTGTGTGGCTGGTATAGCTCTGGGATCCTGAGAGGTGACATTACCCTAGAGATGGGCTTATCCACAAAAGAGTTTAGAAATAATATGTTTGTTTAACTAATTCCACCTAATTCAGAGTCCCTTGGACTCCGAACACAGGTAAAGCCTTCCTAAGGAATGTAGGGCATTGCTCAGAACACCAGTGCGTGGAAATGTCTGTTATGCTCAACCTAGAAGCATTTAGGTTTTGACATAATTTGAAATAATCTATTTTGATTTAAGTCTAACTTGGAAAGAATAATTCTGGAAAGAATAATTCTGGTAAATGAATCAGTGCTAAAGAGTTTCTCCCAGTGTCAGTCTCGTTTCTTCAACGCTGATAATGCTGATGGAGCCAAAGCTTATTCAATCTCATAAACCAAATGAACGATTCACAGGCTCTGTCTCTACACAGCAACTCTATTTATATGATACAAGAATATTATATAAATACATCTCCACCGTACATCTGTGTTCCTTTTGATGAGAAGGCGATTATTTCTTTCTAGCACAGCTCCATTTAGTGACTTCCTAGTGTGGCAGAGATTAATTATTTCAGAAACAAACGTCAAAATCCACTTTCGGGGGGTCAGCGATGCACCGCACCAAGTGGTCCCCATCACCCCCCCAGCCCCGGAGTTGCTGGCCGTGTCCCCACGGCTCCATGCTGGGGGGTGAGCACAGGGGGAACCTCTGTCCCTTACGGTGGGGGCATCGCTTCAAACCGCCTTCCTTGGATGAGGAAGGACTTGTGGGTGGGTTTGTGTAACAGATCTGGTGGAGGGATTGATGCATTCAGGAAAAAATTTTGCCCCATCCTCTGCGGTACTGTATGAGAATCAGAGATTGCTGGGCTGGAAGGGACCTCAAGGATCACCTAGTCCAACTCTTTAAGGAAATACAGTTTAAATGAGATGGCTCAGCACCCTGTCAAGCTGAGCCTTAAAACCATCTAAGGGTGGGGAATCCATTGCTTTTCTTGGAAGATCAATATCTAATTGCTCTCATGGTGAAAAGTTTTCCTCTAGACTCCAGTTGGAATCTCCTCAGGAGCAACTTGGACTTGATAATCTCAGAGGTCTTTTCCAGCCTCAACAATTCTGTGATTCTGTGAACTTGTACCCATTACCCCTTGCCTTTTCCACTGGTAAAAAGGGGGTCTCTATCCTCCTGGTAGCCCCCCTTCACGTACTGGTAATTGCTCTCATGGTGAAAAGTTTTCCTCTAGACTCCAGTTGGAATCTCCTCAGGAGCAACTTGGACTTGATAATCTCAGAGGTCTTTTCCAGCCTCAACAATTCTGTGATTCTGTGAACTTGTACCCATTACCCCTTGCCTTTTCCACTGGTAAAAAGGGGGTCTCTATCCTCCTGGTAGCCCCCCTTCACGTACTGGTACATGGCAGTACGGTCTCCCCTGACCCTTCTCTTCTCAAGGCCAAACAAACCACGTTCTCTTGGCTTTTCTCCATAAGGCAGGACTTCTCATCTTCTCCTCATCCATGTGGCCCTTCTCTGGACTTTTTTTTTTTTTTGGTAAAAAACTGAACACAGCGCTCAAGGTGTGGTCTGATGAGTGGTGGTGATGATGAGAGTGGGCATTGGGGCTTTACTGGAACACAGCGACTGGTCAAGACCCAGTTATGGGAGCACTCGTTTACCCCGAGGACGCGTAACGCGTCCTCGGGG
>NW_009716781.1:6983-10753 GCF_000703405.1 Apaloderma vittatum | reverse complement strand
CATTTCTCCAGCCTGTCAAGGTCCCTCTGGTCTCTCTGGATCCCTTCCCTCAAGTGAATCCACACAGCTCGGTGTCATCAGCAAACTTGCTGAGGGTGCACTCAATTATCTTAGCAGCTTTCACTATCTCTGCCTAAACCCTTCTGCATCGAGACGCTTGTTCCCATCCTGCACAACGTTGTTTTCTTACGCATTGGTGCAGTCTCATGGTGGGAATTTAACCGAGGTCAAACCGGCCAAAAAAGAAAACGACAAAAAAAGGTAGTTTGAAACTTGTGTAAGCTCCTCCAGTCCAGCTCACAGTAACTCCACGGATGTGCCCACCACAGGGCAGAGCAGACAGACTTGGGGTTTTTTTAACATTGAGGTCCCTTGATGCTTGAACTGACCCAGACACCACCCTCTGCTTCCCCCCAGGCCTGAGAAACCGAAGCGACAAAGCTATTCGCTGCCTTTTACGTCTGACAATCTGGTGCCGTTAATAAAAATCACTGCAGAGACGAGCAGCGAGGGGAGGAAGGGAGGAAAAGGGAAGAAGTCAAAAAACAAGAGAGAGAGAAGTTCACCGGTGCCGACAAAAGGTCGGGGCTGTTCGTGGAACCACAGGGAGCGCAGCGACTACCTACAACAGCCTGAAGCATTCAGGGAATTCATAACTGTTCATTCAAGGTCACATAATGGGCAGCAAAAACAAGCCCGGAGAGCTGCGACTCCTCTTCCGTCTCGACCACTTTATTATTCTCTTATAAGAACTGATGGCCCTGGAAAAAAAAAAAAACAACCCAATCCTGTAAGTGTAGCCAGGCTGGATGAGAACACAGCCAACACCACTCCTCTAGCGTCGCTACTGACCTACCACACTTCCTCGCTCAGGCTCCAAGCACAAATTGCGACGCTCAAGTTATTAATAGAGGCAAACGCTAAGCCTTTTCCTTTATCACGTGGAGCCCATCATTTTATTAGCAGCTGAGATGATCTCACGGCTCGCTGTCGGGAAAAGAGAGACGTCTGTCTTCTTTTTGCCCCACATCTGCCTCCTCCCGCACGCTCTCCTGCTCTTTAGCCCCAGCTCTTTTCAGCAAAACTATTCACGAATTCTTGCTCCTAACAGCAACACTAGTGCTTTGACATGGTGGATGAGCATCTCAACTCAAACTCCTTGCCTTGCTTATTTATTTCCAAGGAACAGCCATCCAAGACTCTGTCATTTAGCCCCAGCTAAACAAGGAGGGTTAGGGCTGGAAACTCTTCCAGATGTTAATATAAGAATGACAGTGGGTCTATTGCATCCATGCCCATTGGCAAGTTCCGGAAATTCTGTTGCAATAGTCTAATTTTTAAAGAACTTAGTAAATTTGACTACATTTTCCAGAAGGAGATTGCAACAGCCAAGAAGACATTTTTATAACTCCGTGGTTGGATTGGAAAAAGGCTTTTTTCCCCTCCACCCCACCATCGCTCTGGCGCTCCCGGTGACATCTCAAAGTGCAAAGGATCGTACACGTTTGAAAGAATGTTTCTGAGAGACTCCTTCTCTGGAGGCATTCAAAACCTGCCTGGACGTGTTCCTGCGTGACCTGCTCTAGATTATGCTGCTCTGGCAGAGGAGCTGGACTAGAAGATCTTTCAAAGTCCCCTTCTAACCCCGACCGAACATTCTGTGATTCTCTGTGATTCAACAAAGACCAAGTAAAAAAAAAAAAAAAGTCCAGGACTGTACAAGACTTCCAACACCGACTACAATTCCAGCACCGACTCTTCGTAGCCTTTAACAGATCGTCCTACCTACCAGGTAGTTTTTGACACGAACGCCAAGGCATAATCTTCATCTCTGGCCACCAGCTCTGCTTTTCAGGCTGCTGCCCCCCTCCTGATCGTTTCGAGGGAGGATATTCCACAAATTCCTTTCAGCTCAGGCTCAGCTCTGACCCCCGTACAAGCTGGTACATATTTGGTTCTATCTGACACTCACATGAGTTTCCCAGCCCGCAGGCTTTACGACCCGCTGCAGCCGTGGAAGAATTTCAGCAAAATCCTTCCAACTATTTTAGCGTTAAAGCAGGGTGCAAAGATTAGTTCACAACACCGACGTTACTGCAGCAAATCCAGCTGTTTCGAACTTAACAGAACCGAGCTTGCAAGCTCAGCTCTTTGGGTTTCTGAATATTTGTCATAGTTAAGTGAGAGGAAAACACAGGGCTCTGCGTGCTCTGCAGCTCACTGCCGTCAGGCTGCTTTGGGTTGGGTTTTTTCCTGTCTTAAAAAGCATTGAATTTCTAAAAAAAAACCCAAAATCTAAATGAGAGCTGTATTTAACTAACATGAGCATTATATATTATCAGAGCACTGCTCTACACCTCGTTATTATAACACTCTCAGATTTTCACTAACTGCTTGTTTTCACCTATCTGGGCCAGTTCGAATATTAAGTAGAAATCGTGTGATGTTGAGTCCTTGGAAGTCAACTGGTAGACAAGAATTCATACTTAAACCAATTTTATTTAAGTTTTCAAGTTTTCCAATTTGATACAGTCCACTACAGAAGAAAAAAAAAACAAAAAAAAAAACAAAAAACCCAAGGCAGCTCACAGAAGGTTTGGGTTGAATCACAGAATGTTCAGGGTTGGAAAAGACCTCGAAAAATCACCTAATCCAGCTCCCCTGCAAAGAAGGGCCCAGGGCAGCCCCACAGGAACGCGTCCAGGCGGGTTTTGAATGTCTGCAGAGAAGGAGACTCCACAACCTCTCTGGGCAGCCTGTGCCAAGGCTGCCACCCTCACAGTGAAATAGTTTTTCCCAATATTTTTGTGGAATCGCCTGTGCTCCAGCTTGCAGCAGTAGAGCTCCAGCTGCTGTAGTACACAAAGGAACACAGAGTGGAAAGTTTAGGTATTGTTCAGATGTGTTGTCAGGAGAAAAATCACAGGAAGAACAAAAATATGCTTCTACTCCAATTTACATACTTGCTAGGATGGTTTATTTAGAAGTTTTGTAATTAAAGTTTTCCACAGTTCAGTGTTTGCCAGCTCCGAGTCAAGAGAATCGCACGTGACGGCAGCTCTACTTCAGAAGCCAAGGAGAAGCATCTGATGTGCAGTTTTATAAGACACGCCACAAGGAAATTTTGGAATTCTATTTTAACATCTTCTCATCACACACTTGAAGACAGCAAGGCCCCCAAAGCTACACAACCAACGAATCACTACGGATCTCCTTCAAAGTGCGGCCCCTTCGTATCTCGATTTCCTTACGTCACGTGCTGGGATCCAACAGCAGCTCAGCCTGGGCTACTTTCTGCTGACACCCTCTAAAAAACTTCGGGCTGCTCCAAATCCTACCCAAGGCCAAGCCCAGCTCAGAGCTGCACGGCAGGAACTACATCGCCTCCTGTGAAGGTGGAACGTGCAACACTTTCCTCCCCCACATTCCTGGAGACTCGACGGAAGGAACGAGACGTGCGCAGCGTGACTTACCCAGACCACGGGAAAAGTCAAAATCATTTTTATCAGCACGGGCTCCAAGTTTTCACAGACGTGCAACTGTGGGGTTTAGTTTGCAGGTCCCTAAATCAAGGCTCTTCCTTTCCTTTACGCTTACGGGCACCTAAAAGGCTTTCAGAAGGTTCAGAAATACCTCCGAAGCTTTCACTTGAACACAGGTTTCTAACCATTCACATTCTGCCACAAGCACTCCTGCTTCTGTACTGACCTGAGAGTTTTAACAGGATGTCCACAAAGGCATTCCCTAATTCACACAGGGAAAAAGGGAAA
>NW_009716781.1:0-6973 GCF_000703405.1 Apaloderma vittatum | reverse complement strand
ATAAGAAACATCTCTCTATTTGACACGGCCCACAAAGACGTATAATTAGAGATTCTCGAACGCAAAAGAGCCCTTCATTAGCTCAACCCAGAGCTAAAGAATGTGTCAAGTCACTGCTCTATCTAACAAGCCTTTGGCACAACCTGCTCCTTTAACACTGATTTAAACTGCAGCAGTAACAGCAGAAATTAAGATTTATTTACATAATAACTGAACAATATTAAGTCTGCTACATATTACTCTTAAAACATCCTCTTTTATTACTCATATTACTCTTAAGACGTCCTTCGGTCTATCTTCCCTTGCACCCTCTCTTACTAGCTAGCCCACTGAACTCTCCCCTCACTAAAACTGAATTTACACTGAGGAGCAACTCCAAACTCGACTTCTGCCTCAGAGCAACGATGTAAGTGTTCAGCAGGAGCAAGAAATCTTCTCTTTGTGCACCATAATCACGCGTGGGAAATGCTTTTTTTTTTTAGAGCTCAGAACTCCCAAGACAACAAAGAATAAAACCGATATTCATTGCAAGCCCACAATGGTCACACTCCTCAATGATTTTCCGCATCCTCGTCCTTCTTTCCACATCCAACAGTTGTGCTCATCTCTGCAGAAAGACTGAAAGAGCCTGTTACTTGAAACGTAAGGTAGGGACAGGTACAGAACACACATGTATTCAGGCTCAGGATATAAACAGGAGAGCTGGCTAGGGGTGATAAAAGAAGGTGCAAAACATAAAATTTACTTAAGCATAACATTAGCAGGCGAGGTTCAAAAGCAAAAGCATGAGCCCATGCAGGGACTTAGGCAAATGAAGCTCCTTCTGTGTATTGTTGCAACAGCTGGGTTTGGTTACGGTCACTGCAACATCAAGAGAGACAGACCGAGCGAGCTGGCAAACACCACGGCTCTGAAGAAGAAAAACTGTCAGCACACCCTAGAAAAACTGCTCTAAACCAGGGTTAAGAAAACCTTACAAGCGCCGACCGCTGGCCAGACAAAGCTCCTCTTGCCAAGTGTTTATATAAGATACAAATAACAGGGAACTAGAGACTTGCCATCTTTAACCAAGATCTTTAAGAAGCATCCCTAGAAACACCCTCCTTCCTTACCACTGTTTTTCTCCCAGTTTGTCTAAATCAGTATTTCCTCACTTGCAACACAAAAGACCGAAACTTCTTCGACACGACGCGGGAACTGTGCCACGGGGCAGAAAGAGAAGGTCGGGGTGCAAGTCCCACCTCGTTCAAACTGCGCTGCAGCAGTTCTGAGACGTCCCTGAAGCCTCTTAACGTCCATCATCACCTTGGGCCGGAGAGCATCGGTCCACACGAGCGGTGGGAATGACCTGGGGAGGCCAACCAAGCACCGGGAAAACGAGAGGACGCTCAAAAAGAAGGACCCAAAAAGCAACGAGGGCCTGGCTGAATAAAACACCGGTGAGATCAAAGCAAAGGCATTTGGACCTTAAGGAATCACTTGATTTTAAGCATGCGCCTGGGCAAGCAGCACACACCAACTAATAACCTGAAGTTCATTAATGTTTATCACGTTGCTGGATGATAAACCAAGGGCAAACCTTTAAGGCTCTCTTCACACACAAGGAATGAGCCTTTGGTTGCCAGCTACCGATTAAGAACATTTCCTAACCCCCCACCTCTAACTTATCAACGGGCCACTCAGTCTGCAAAACACACTTGAATTTCTTAGAGAAAAAAGAAAAAAAAAATACCCTGCAGACAGCAAAAATCTAGCCCCAGGTTACCAGCCAACATTTTGGCCTATAATTTCAATTTCATAGTAACTTTGACAACTATTTTTCTCCCAAGCTCTAGACTGACACAGCTGGATACAGCTGTGGGTGATCACAAGCTCAGGACTCGCGCCACCGTGACCCACCGGAGCTGCCCTTCCCTCCCGACTCGGCATTTAGAGACAGGGCACGTCAAGGAGAAGTGAAAGCTGTGCTTAAAGGCGACACTTTCCATGCGCTATTCTGATTTCCCCCATCTTTCATAGGAAAGAGGAAGTGAAATATTAAAGAGTCGGTCTTTGTTTTCATATTACTCAGTGGAATTTATAACAGTAGCTACATAAAACCATATTTTAAAAAAAAAAAAAGGTCTTTTCACACTGTTTTAGCTAAAGAACTAGTAGTTTTCTTCACTTCTACATGCAAGACTTCTCAGGCTTGTTTGCCAGAGCACTTTGAATCATCCATTTCTGCCACGTTACCCAAGCTGCTGGGCACGAGGGGTCTGCCTCTTTAAAGAAAGTAACTACGACATTTTAGCCTTGCTTGAATTTGTCCATATTCTTCTCACGCTGCTTTACTTCTACTCACCTGGATCACCTCGAGTATCTAAACAGAGACCCAAGGCACTGAATTACAAAGGATTTTCTCTTATAACTGCTGAAAACACGGTTGTATTTGTTATTGGAATTCAGAAGTTCCTGCAATCCAGGAGTACTTTTCTTTTTCTAAGAAGTTCTTTCCAGAAGCTATTTCAAAAAAAAAAAAAGATCTTTTACTTTAGAGTTCAATTCACTCCTAACTTCCAATCCTTTGCATCCTGGGTTCAAACAGAGCACCTGCCTTTACTAAAATCCCCAAAGCCCAGCCTGTTAAATGTTAACTATATATTATTTCTTTAAACGTACCTCAGTGCAACAATTTCTTGTACAAAAACTTAACAGAAATCAATAGAATCTTCACTTCTATGGTCATCAACAAGATATTCAGCTCTTGTCATCAACTTCCCAGTTCTTTCCAGGCAGGATCACAGACTAAAAGCCTAAATCACTCAGAGTCTTTGAATTCAGTCCCTCTATTACAGTCAACCAGCTCATGGAAGTTAAACATTACAGCGTGGTTTCATATTCTAAGTAGATTTTTAGGGGATTTTCTTCCTTCCACTTAAGGGTCTGCTCCAAAATTTTGTTTGGTCAGAAGAAGTTTTTCAGTTCCTCAATAAGATTTTCATCTTCAGTATTAAAAAAAAAACCAAAAAAAACCACCCTCCCCTGCCAAACCAGCTTTAAATGGTGACAGCCCGTTGTCTGAGCAGAGAGACGGGAGCAAACATACCCTGGCCACATGATACTTTCACCCAGCTACTGGAAATGTCAACTTGCTTTTCATGAAACCACCACGGATCGAGTCGGACAAGCCTGGATCAGTACCAGGTACAAGTAATCGTGATGCTCTGCAGTTCCACCGAAATTCAGGGTGCAAGGAAGCCTCACGTGGCTCATCCCGAAACCAGTTCAGGTGCCCTTGACCTTATCATCTCAACCTCCGTCTTGCCCTACGTGAGCTGAGCCGCTCTCAGAGTCAGGCAAGGACAGAAGCCAAAGATAGAAGCCATGTTTGCTAAGCGTCGCCCTCAGGCTCCTAAAAATCCATCCAACTCCACCTGGTTCTTGACGAAGTCCAGTCTGAAAGCAAACGGAGGCTACAGAGCGTCCTTGGGAAGTTTCACCAACTGATCGGAGGGACGTGGAATCTTAACTAATCGATAAGAAAGACACGGACCCCTTGGAACGGGTCCAGAGGAGGCCATAGAGATGGTCTGAGGGCTGGAGCAGCTCTGCTGTGAGGACAGGCTGAGAGAGTTGGGTTGTTCAGCTGGAGAAGAGAAGGCTCTG
Source organism: Apaloderma vittatum (assembly GCF_000703405.1). Classification (NCBI taxonomy): domain Eukaryota; kingdom Metazoa; phylum Chordata; class Aves; order Trogoniformes; family Trogonidae; genus Apaloderma; species Apaloderma vittatum. Next base: position 3,325 of record NW_009716781.1, on the reverse strand, counting down.
GGGACCTTACAGCACCTGCCAGTGCCTGAAGGGACGCTGGGGAGGGGCTGTTCACAAGAGCGTGTGGCAACAGGACAAGGGACAACGGTTTTAAGCCAGAGCAGGGCAGATTTAGATTAGACATTAGGAAGTTCTTCAGTGTGAGGGTGGTGAGACCCCGGCCCAGGTTGCCCAGAGAAGCTGTGGAAGCCTCATCCCTGGAAGTGTTCAAGGTCAGGGACTTGGAGCAACCTGGTCTCCGGTGGGAGGTGTCCCTGCCCAGGGCAGGGGGTTGCAAATGAGATGATCTTTAAGGTCTCTTCTAACCCAAACCATTCCATGATTCTACGATTCCTCTCTTTTGCTCTGCCCTAAACACCCGCGTCCGATATCCACAGCTGCCGGCTCCTTGCCGCTCTGTCCCACACAAACCTTCACCACCTGACGATGGTGTCAATGACCTTGGGGTCACCCAGACTTCGGTCTAACGCTACTCACAGCCGTGCACAGCGGCACAACTGACTCCTTCCCTTCTTGCCATCACATCTGTATGCGCCAGAGCAAATCTAACTCCCTCGCACGCACCCTCCCACACAAAAACACCTCCAAAAAAATCTCCAAGCAGCTCGTTTTGGAAACTCACCTTGGACACCACCACACATGCCACACTGAGATGTGACTGACCGACACTGAACAGGAGTTCACACTTCTGATGGAAAAGACCTGCATAGATCCCAGAGTATCCCCTGGTATCTATATTATCTGGTTTTTTCTCCCCCCACTACCCAGGCTACCTCCAGTGAGCAGAAAATCGCTGAAATCAAGGTATCGATAATACAGGTCCAAGAGTTGGACAGTTTCCTGGGGAAAAGAGCAGCTGCAGATGGAGGTGATCTAGAGCAGAATCCAAACATTAGGTATTGTTTTCCCCGTATAATTCAGAAGTAAACCATAGATGATTTTCAGGAGGAAGCTTCTTGCAACCGACCAACAAGCCAGTGGAAATTCGCAACAGGAGCTGCCCAAACCGTTCAGCTCACACCCAGCAGGTACTGGAGGCAGACCCAGCTGACGAGCGGTTGCGTAGAGTCAAACCACTGAGGAACGAGCGGCTGAAACACTTCACGATCAACAACAGCACAGAAATGCCAAGCTCCTACACACGTGACTTCGTACACGCTGGAACCCACTGGGGGGTCTTGTTCGCTTTTCTTCTGTCATCTGTCTTTATCCCAATAAAGTAGCAAGGGACACTTTTATCATTGTCTGAAAAGGTTCTAGCCATGATTTCTCTGCTCTACCCAAAACCAATTATAGCTATAGTTCACCTGGTTAGCTATCTGGACAAAAGGGATGTAATTCTACAGATATGGATCTCACTGGAAATCATTTGTTTAAAAAAAAAACAAACAAAAACCACAACCCCAAAACACTACTACGGGTTCATTTTCTTCCCTACAACTCCTTAATCACTCCCTGCAAGCTGAGCATCGGTACAGTTTGTACCACAGCTGTTTGTACAGCAGCCCGCGCAGTCCAAAATCAAGCCTGCAGGTCTCCAAACAGCACCTCACAATTTATGAAAAGCTTTGGTCTCTCCAACGTTGGAACGGATAGTAACAGCTTATCAGTGTCAGCACGAAGAAGAAGTTTGAAGTGCTGGCTCCGGAGCCCACGAAGCTGTAGACAACCACACGCAACATCTGGTCGGGCCAGCAATCAGCACAGAAACGTTCGACAGATCACTTGACTGCAGCATGACTGGCTCTCCAGGCCACTTTTTTTTCTTTTTAGTCCAACCTCTTCCATCTAGAATAAGAGAGTCTGAAAAGTTTGGCATCCCCAACCCCACCTTGCTTGGAGCTGCTGATAATGACTGAAGTTTGTTTCGAGCATTTAGAAAGCTGCGAGTTCTCGCGGCGCTCTTGGCTTTCTTGCACCAAGCAAGTGGGAAGAGATAATTCTAAAAGATCACTATTATTTCACAACTCATTTTCAGTGCCGTTAGATACGCTCCTCCAGCAAAAGAACACACCGTTCTGGCACAATTAATTCAGGATACAAATTGGAATTTTATGCTTAACCACATGGATCTCTTTACAGCAGTACCTCTCCCACTTAAAATTTAGGTACGACGGCAAAAAGCATTCACAGAGCAGGTCACCCGGTCACAAACACACAAGGTTAGTGTGACACAACTGTGGTCACACTGGCAAAAGGTTTTGGACATGACTTTTCACTCCTTCAAAGGTGTCAGGAGCAGGAGCTTTGTCTTCTAATCAGTGTGAATGTCATTGGCACAGTTAGATCTAAACTAAACCCAAATTACACCTGCAACACTCCAGTCCTTAAAAAGTCACTTGAGTCATTAAAAGCATTCCCCTCAAGCTCACATTTGAGAATTCGGTCTTTAGAAAGATTTATAGCCATGACTCAGACCATCTTACTCTCCTCCTTACAGTCAAAAAATGCAGCACTGGGTGTTCTAGAGCAAATTCCCCACTAAAACAAATCACAGAGCTGATGCCCGCGCTGGCAGGTAGCAAACAATTCCCTTCCGTTACGTAGCACCACACCTGGATCGGGCAGATTTTTGCGTTATAGAAGTGGTTATGACACACAGAAATGAATTTTTCATTCTTTTTCATGATTCTGCAGGAAAATAAACTCCACAGCAATTAACCCCTTCAAGGTAACATATCTTGCAAGTCAATAATAGACTTTTAAGCTCCCATAATACCGAGAAAGAGGATGATTTGTATCCAGTTGCAGTTTCTGAGCTTCTTCGTTTGACTGCAGGCACTCAGCAAAGCAGCGCCTCAGACTCACATTTGCTACAATTAACATTTCTTCAGCACCATACAAGCATTCTACAGGGTTTAAACTAAATATTTACTCAACGGGAACATCCTATAATTGATGATTCAGATTCAGTTTCAGCTCCTACAAACTCCTACAAAGTTTATGCTCCTAGGAAAGAAAAAAAAAGACTGTTTTGGTCTCACTTTCACAGATGAAATCCAGTGACTAATAACTAAGGCTGCTCCCTGCATCACTCACTTGGTTCTTGCACAAGCCTGGGAAAGAACGAAACCAAAAGCTGAGCAGGCAGAAGGTGTTTCTTGATCTCCCGAACAATCCACCGCCCCCTGTAAGGCTCCTCCAAAGCGGTGCTTGTGTTTATGTTCATTACCCCAGAACAGGCTCACACTTGGCAATAAGGACTTGCCCTTAAATTAAGGTCAATACCTGCACAGCACCAGTGACCAAGAGCCAGCTCCATTCCCTCCCTTTGCCCTGAAGTGGGTGTCTGGTAAATCACAGAATCACAGAATGGCCCAGGCTG
>NW_009716780.1:0-34478 GCF_000703405.1 Apaloderma vittatum | reverse complement strand
ATATATTTTAAGAGGCAAGGCTCTATCACTCTCTTTTTCCGTGTTTGCCGTGAAAACCTCAATCTGAGTCCTGATTATTTTTGCTTTATTGCAGTAGTGCCGTCAAGCCCTACCATGGCAGCCTCTTCGGTCACCCTCCCTTCAAACTGTAGCAGTACACACGGCATTTTCTCATTCTCACCTGCCAATGTCATCTCTGCAGTGAAACAAAAGAGCGCCTTCGCTCCCGTTGTCAGGCCCCAAGCCTCTCCTCCACCATCTTGCACCAGTGCAAATGGAAACGGACTTCAAGGTGAGCTGGATCTCTCTCTCTCTCCATTTTCCGTTTATTGCTTTTATTTTATTTTATTTTTTAATTTTTTTTTTTGGTGCATAGACTCGAGCCCTGGCGTTTCTTTTAGGAGAAAGGTACCTCGCTGTCTTATTTTTTTTTAGGTTCCCGGTGCTCTCGCGGTGATGCAAAAACAGGAGAAGGGATAGGGCGGCACGAATGGTGTGCTAAGATTTTAAGCAAATCTTAGTTCATTTTTAATACATTAGAGGAAGCACTAGTTGTTTTTCTGACATTTTCCCTTAGGAGTTCGTGCCTTAAATTTTAAAGTAAGACTGCATTCCTGGATGCTTCTTGGAGCTTTCACGTACTCCTTGGCATTGACACGTTTTCTGAGCACATGGATGTTTAAAGCCAGCAGCATTCCAGCCTAACGTGGTGCGACTGCCTCGTTTTACGCGGGATGCAATAGTTATTTTAAAATGTGTCAAACAAGCGTAAATCAGGCGAAGCTCTGACTCGGTGATCTAACCTTCCCTTGGACTAGCTAGCTGCTTTGCAACGCTTCTGCATGCTCTGTTGGTCCCAACTCGCTCTCTCACTGTGGTGTTAGAGTGTTTACCTCCCTAAATGAACACCTCAATATTCTAATTAAAGCAGGCAATTTTAAGCTGCTGCTTTTTTTTTTTTTAGTTATTTTTTTTAATATTATTTTTTTTTTTAAATCTGTGTGATTTCGTGCGGGTAGTGTAATGAACGATTTATAAATCAGTTGCAGAATTCCCATGGTCACCTGCTGGGAGTGGGGCAGGAGGAATTGCGATACAGTGTACGTTTGGTGGAAGAATAAAAATATGAACAAAGAAGTCTTCCTTTTTATGGCATATTTTAACATTTGGAAGATAATATTGTCAGACGCATTAGAATCGTTGAAAAGGTTTGTCTGCCTCTGTTTTACCGATCATGAGCCTCGTTGCACAGCGCAGTAACTCGAAGCACCTCAGGTCCCAGGGAAATCTTACCCCCCAGGTCGTCACTCCTCGTGCCTTCCTTAGCTCAGCCGTAGGTAGCGCAGTGTTATTTGTTCTTTGTATTGCCGTGATATCTGTCATACGATGAGCACTCGCAGGCAAGCAGATGAAAACAGATATTCTGAGTCTCCAGACTAGCTCTGGACACCCACGTTTTGTGGTATCCAGCTCCAGACACGACCCCACGGAAGTGGCCGTCCACCAAAACCCCACCCAGGCCGTTCAAGAGTAGGATCTCAAAAAAATGGGCATCCCTGTACCTTGTTAGAAACTTCTTGGCCCACAGGAGCACCTGAGAGCTTATAACAGACTCAGGTCAAAGGAGGGCGGAGGATCCAGATGTACAAATCTTATCGTGGGATGGATGTTAAAGAAAAAGATAATTAGATCCAGAATTACTGTCATTGCCTGTGTCTGTCGTGGGAGCTTTGCTATGTTGCTGCAACTAGAAAACTATGCCAGGTATAAGCTGTATTCTTAGAAAAGATTACCCATTCATAAAATAACCCAGTGTCCTACTTTCCTCTCTTTATAAAAAGACACTAATAAAAGTAAATACTGAAATGAACTAAAATGATAAAATAAAATAGCAATAACAATAATGACAATAGCAATGTTAATGATAAACAGCAATAATAACAAGAATAATAATCACAACAACAATAATAGTAATAATAATAATAATAATAATAAAAAATGATAACACGTGGCTTAGATCTGATGCAGCTATTCTGTAGCAGGTATTTTTATATATATATTCTCATTGACTTGTTGCTATTTATTTACTCTGGAAAATCAAACTATTTATAGATCTAAATTAGAATGATCTAGATTTCTGTAAATTCAGTAGGTAAATGAAGGGCTTCCCATCAGCTACGCAAGGTTTCAGGCGCTTAAAAGGTCTCGATTAGTGAAAGTGGGGTTTTCAGAAGAACGGGGCCGGCTAAAAACCTACTCTGAGCACCCCCGGTACCTCACCCAGGCCCCTGTCACCATTCATCTTCATCCTCTGGAATGAAGTGTGCTTTCATAAATGCCCAGTAGATGACTTGGCGGGGGGTGTCTGTGCCCATGGCGGAGGGCATTGGAGATGATCTTTAAGGTCCTTTCCAACCCAAACCATTCCGTGATTCCATGATTTGTGACATGGTCTACCGGTGGACCTGCCATTGCTAGGTGAAACAGCCAGACTAGACGATCTTAAAGGTCTTTTTCCAGCCAAAATCACTCTATGATTCTGTGATGCTATGACTTCAAATCAACCAATAATGATTGTGTTAAACAGGTCGTGAAGTGAGCTCTGTGGCTGAGACCCAGCTCTGCCCTGCACTAAGCTTTTCCATGCCCAGACAGCCCAGGGAAGGCCTAACGATTCCTTCCACCCCTGCTTTTAGGAGGCTGCAATCCAAGCAGCAGGCCTAGTGTCATCCCTAACGATGTCCTACATCCCACACATATGGCTGGAGCTCTAGCTTAGGTGCCCCAAGGTCTAAGGAGGAAATTTAGATATAGGGAAGAAATTCTTCACCATGAGAGAGAAGAAGGCACAGGTTGCCCAAGGAGGGTGTGGATGCCCCAACCTGGAAGGGTTCAAGGTCAGGCTGGACAGGGCTTGGAGCAACCTTGTCTAATGGAAGAGAGGTGTCCCTGCCCACAGCAGGTGACTTGGAGCTAGATGATCTTCAAGGTCCCTTCCACCCTTACCCATTCTATGATCCTATGATTCTATGATTCTATGACTCTACGATCTGCACAGCTGTCTCATGGACTGTCTCTACCCTACTGAGTGCTCAAAACTTCTGAAACAGTCTGAAAATGACTAGAAATGTTGGCAAAAAAAAAAAAAAAGAAAAAAAATTATCATGTTTTTCTCCCCTGGTTGAACCAGCTAAACTGAATCACTCTGTGTTGAGCAAAGTGACCCAGAGAAACAGCAAGAACACCTTCTGGTATAAAATGGAAATTCAAATAACGGAGTTATTTATAAACAGCACCATGAGGTAATGTTCTGCATGGTGAGAGTCGGGGTACTCTAGAGAAAATGAAAATATGTGGGTTCAGGTCCCCTTGGGCTGTATTTAAACACTGTACTTACGAAATAAAAATGCACTGTATTTTACCTGTACACTTATTTAGGGGATTTCTGCTTCCTTCATCTAATTTTCCGTCATTTGTTGATATTGAGCCCTTTTTAAAGTTTAATTGGTTGCTTTCTGAGCACTGTACAAGCAGCTCGAGAGTCTTCTGATCAGCACATTTTGCACCTTCAACTAAAATACGGGGTTCGAGAGCTGCAGTCCAGCAGGGCTGAACTTTTTCCGTGCTCTTCAAGCACAGAAGTTCACTCCACAGTGGGCAGTGAAGGAGCTGAGCGCAGCTGAGGAATTGGCACCATGATCAGTGGTCACATACATTTAGTCAAGCCAAGGCAGAAGTAGGAGCTTGTGGTGCCTCTTGTACCCAAGGTAAATCCTGCAGCTTATCAACGAAGAGACGATGGGCTCTGTTAACCACAGGGCATGATATCCTCTCTCTCATTGGTTGTTAGGTTACCTCTCCCCACATAAACTCTGTTCTGAAATAAATGCCAGCTGGATAGTTTCCAGGGAAGCTGGTTGACCCTGCTAGGACAAGGCATCGCACACCGGCACGGTGGGGCCAGGAAGCCCGGCCTTCCCTGTGAAGGTTCGTTAGCCCTGAGCAGGGGCAGGTGAAATCACGGCAAAACCCGACACGTGACAGCTCAGCGGGCACAGGTAGTCCTTTCACAGATATTTGGGGGTTAATTGCATCAATCCTCACTGGTAAACCACCGTAGGATTTGTGTGCATGTGGGAAAAAAACCCGCTGTTCTTGCTACGTCTAAGATGCTGAGACAGCAGGAGCAGAACTATGAAGCTCCACCTTGACCTCAGATGGACTGGTTTATCTCCTAAAGTAGTGTAAAGCAGAGGGGGACCTGCTCTAACTTCTGACTTGCGATAACATCACCCCAAGCATCAGGATCACCACTCAAGAAGCAAGATCTTGCTCCCAGGTCCCAAAAAAGCCTCTCTGCATTTTAGGACTTACTGCCCAAGAGTGAGCGTGGAGAGGTCTGTAGCCAACAAGGGGATTCACTTGTTTTTTTTCCAAAGAGACTCAAGGTAGAGATTAGAAAGAAAAGAGTAAAAAAAGAAGACAATTGGGGAAATCTCAGGAAGGTCAGCGTGCAGGCAGTGCCAGCCAGAGCTTCCTCCTTGCACTTGAACATCATCCACCAGCTGCACATCCAGCCCCGGCCAACTGATACCAAGGGTGGGCTCAAAACTCATGAGTGGCAGCTCGCAGAGGAGACAGTGTCCCTCTCCCCAGTGTATGACTCACTCCAGTGAGTAAAGCTACAAAAAAAGAGCCTTTGGGCCTTATCCAAAAAGCCACAATCTTCTTAGCTCTGTATGACTTCCATTGCGTAGCCTACGATCAGAAAGTCAAGTACTTATATATATATATTTTTTTTAAGAGGAGGATGCTAGCCCATGGGTTTCATAGGGTAGAGGTTTTTTTTCCTGTTTAAAACAATGGACATCTAAGGTATAAAATATATTTTTTTAATATTGAGAAAGTGCTGGCTCCCTGCAAAGTTGGATGTACAATATGTGTCCAAAATTTGGTTTTCAATTGTAATTTACTTTTTATAGATTGTGAAAGATATTGCTCTCTGGTTAAGATTTATGGCTGCAATGCAGACCAAAAGATTCTCTATATTCTTTTAAAACGCATCCTGCTTAATTTTCTGGTCTTTCCCTGGATGCCACTATTAAAATTATTATTAAAAAACTAGCTACCTCATCTGTCTTTAAGAAGGCATTTGGTATCAATTTGCACAGCAGGAAGGGTAGTGCAGAAATCCACAATTGTCAAATGTTGCTACTAAAATAGTGAAATAAATGTCTCGAGCACCAATTTTGCACCTTCCTCCCCGCATTGTGCCACAGGTTGAATTCCACAACAGTAGCTAAATCACTTAAATTACAGAATTTAGACTTTTTTGCCCCAGAAAAGTACGCAGCAACATAAGATTTCACACAGCAGAAGGCAAACATGAGATTACGATAACCGTGTGGTTAGGAAGTGCAGGGCATTAGCACCAAATAATAATGTGATATTTAAGGTATTTATGCAGACTGCCTCTGGGAGAAAATTCTGGACCTTTTTTTTTTTTCTTTCTGCTGAGTTCTTTGAAGAAGCAAATGTCCGGATCAGTCCAGGACTCTTGCATTTCGCTGTGAAGAGCACAATGAACCTGAACCAGAAAAGATAGAAATACGCTCTGGTTTTGGTTCGATCTTGATGCCCAGGGCAGCTGATGGTTGTCGTGCAGCATAACAATACGTCGAAACGAGCTCTCACATCCCCCAGTTCAGGTCCACTCCATGTAACCAAACCTCCCTGGGGCTGCCTGATGTGGGGCTTCCCACTGACCAGAAACTCAACGGAAAAGTCAAGCACGCAGTTGGACAGGTCTAAACACAGAGCTGGGTCATCTGCTGGCCAGGGAGAAGGCAGCGTTTAGCGGAAATACGATAAAAAATCTGAATCATAGAGTCACAGAGTCATAGGATCATTGAGTCACAGAATCAATCACAGAATCACAGAACAGTTTGGGTTGGAAGGGACCTTAAAGACCATCTTGTTCCAACCCCTGCCCTGGGCAGGGACACCTCCCACCACATCAGGATGCTCAAAGCCTTGGACATGTCCAGGGTGGGGGCTTCCACACCTTCCCAAGACAACCTGTGCCAGTGTTTCACCATCCTCACAGGAAATTGCTTCCTAATATCTAATCTAAATCTCCCCTCTTTCAGTTGGAAACCGTTACCCCTTGCCCTATCCCTATACTCCCTGACGAAGAGCCCGTCCCCATATTTCCTGTAACCCCATTAAGTACATTTCAGGTAGGAAAGGTCTCTGTGAATACACCCACTATTGCCTAGTTAAGTTTCGTAACTTCAGTCAGCATTTAGGTTTAAAACCCACAATATTATAAACTATTTGAAATTATAACTTCCGTTTCGATTTTGTATGTAACTGACCATATTGGGTAAAGAAAAAAGAAATGTAGCAGAGTTGGAAAACTTGAACCTGTTTCAAGAGCATCCCTCGGGACAGGTGTCAGAGAGGTGCGTTCCCATCCTCAGCAGAGCCATGGGGGCTGCTCAGGGGAGGTTGTGTCACCTACGCCACGTGTATGTAACCCCGGCTCTTCCAGGCTGCAGCAGCGAATCGGAAATAAATTAATATTGTTGAAATTAATGAACTGAGAAATTGAAGTTCACGTCGCTACACGAACGGATTTATTAATATCTGTTGTACGCAAATTAATGAGAAATGCCATCACGGCAAAAATTAAACAACACTAAAATCAAAGATGGCCTAAATTATGTTGCTATCAAAGAGTTAACTAGAAGAGGGGAAAAAAAAAAACAGTAGTCGTTGGTATCTCAGTCTTTACCTGTTTAAAAAATTAAAAAAAAAAAAAAGGATTTGTCCGGTCAGGGTATTAATCTCAAACGTTTTTATGGCGCTTGGTCTCCAGAGTTGAGAGCAGGGGTAGGGTACCTGGCTTCGGTGTTCGAGAGCCCTTGGCTTGCTCGGCGCCACCGTTCTTGGAACTGGAGGTTTTTGCAGCCGGGTGCCAGGTGTGGGCATGGCGCGGCGGTTGGTGGGGTTGGAGGTCCCCGAGGGATGCCGGACACAACCAGGAGCGAGCGCGGCATTCTTCTGCCGCCCCCGTCTCGCTCTCAGCCCCGTGCTGGGAGAGACGCCACGGGTGGGGGATGATCCACAAAAAAAGACGCACCAAAAAAACCCCCCAAAACCCCAAAAGAGCCTCTTTTTGGCAATGCGAGGCTCTGCTCGAGAAGCGCGTGTCCGTGGTCCCTCGGGCAGAGGATGCGGAGGAGCTCGGGTCCGCGTCCGCTGAGCAGCGCGGTCGCTTTGAACCAGATGTGCCTTACACGAGCATGTTAATAACGGCTGATTTTTTTTCTTCTCTTTTTTTGTTTTTTTTCTTCTTTTTTTCCCCCCTTTTAGCGATGTCTGGGCTTGTAGTCCCGCCAATGTAAAGTCACTTTTGTTTACCTACCGTAGCACCAAGCTTCCGAGGATGGGCTTAGGGGACAAGTTTAGTATATTAAGACATGCTGATGGAAACAGTATCTTCACACAGAATCAGCAACAAACCGAAATGCTACAAAAAAAAAAAAAAAAGGAAAAAAAAAAGACTTTGTTTAAAGATTTTATTTAAACTATTAAGAATCTACATGCAAACAACCTACTTCTTCATGAACAATTCCATTTTATTGACTGAATTTTTCTCATATTTTCACATTTCTCAGTCCTGAAGAATAAGGAAAAAGCGACGCCTATTTTGTATAAAGTTTCTGATTACGTCTTGGCTATGTCTAGTACTTGCTATGTGTTGGGAGAAACTTTGTGGATGCACCATTTTGATTATCATGAAACACTGATGAAAAATGCCTCCGAACATTTTTCTGTACTCATAACTAGATTCACAATGGTTGTGTATCTCTATAATGTGAAATATTTTTTTGTGGTGGAAAAAAGGGGGCCAAGGAGGTTATGAGCCATCAAACTGGAAAAAAAGGAAAAAAAAAATTAAAAAAAAAAAAGGATGAATATATGATTAGAAAACAAAAAAACAAAAAACCGGGGCGCGGGGGCGGGCGCGGGAGGGTTTATCATTGCTTAAACTTCATCTTAATGAAATGGAACTTTGTAACTTATTGTAGTTAGAAATTGTAACTTTGATATTGAATTCTCTTGCCTTCAACAAGCACACTGACAGAGGAGAAAATAAAAAAATAATTGCTACTGTCTGTTGGTTAAAAAAAAAAAGAAAAAAATATACTTCCACTGCTAGAGCTTCCTGTTAAGCAAGTGTGATCTGCAACATTTTTTCAACTTTTGCTAGCACTGTATACTATTGCATTCTTAGGCTACTGTGAAGTCTATGTTTCTTGTACCAGAAAATTGTCCTTTTGACTTCTAGATCCTTCTTCCCTAATGTGTTTTGTATGTGGTTATAAAATTGTAGACTTTTGTGATTTTGCCAAAGTTGTAGCTAAATATTTATACACTTGTCTTGAATTTTTTTCAGATCCACTTCAAATATTTAGGAAAAGCGCATTTTATTCCTTATGAAGCCGATAAGGAATAAAATAGTCTTGCTCATCGCAACACTTTCTTTCACATAAACACTTGCAGTCACTAAGGGAATTTATTTTGTAACATATCAACTATAAATATTGTATTTATCTTTGAAATTTTGTATATTGCTTTTCATCTTTTGTTTTGTTTTTTTTTTTCCTTGTATGTATTGTTTTTTTTGTCATGGCCTGGTATTGTGATGCTGAGAATAGCATTAAGCCAAGAACCGCTGCCTTCATGTTTTTCTTTGGAATAAATCAGTGTCCGTGCATTTCATTTGTACTTCATAAAGTTGCTATTATTTAGACTTTCCTTCCTTGTGGGTTTTTTTTTTAATTATTTTTGAGGAAAAGTCAAATTCATTGTTTATTTTTATATTATTTTTAAGTTATCAGAACAAATAATTTTGAAAGGAAAGTTGTTTGTTGTATAGTCAAATCAAAATTGTGCCACATGGCTGTAATGAATACTAGTAGAATATGTGCATGTGATACAGCCACAGAAAAGATGAATCTATTTTGTGGTTGCATTTTTTTTTCCTTTTTTTTTTTCCCTTCTTTTAATTTTTTTATTTTTATTTTTTTTTAAAAGATTGTAAAAAGTCATTTTTAGCTGCCACCCATGACTTTGCCACATAGCTGAACTGTGTTTACTGGAAAAATTCAGAGGCCTGAAGTTTAAAATAAATTCACTTCTGATGTTTTAATTAAAACGTTTGCCACATTAACTTCTCTGATGCCTTAAAAGTGAACTTCTTTGAAGAACTTTTGTGCTGTTTTATCACAGGCTTACACCACGATTGTTAATCACTACTTCATTTGGATAATTTCTGGTGTAAAAAAAAAAAAAGCACAAACCTGGTGTACAGTTAAATCACTCCTTTACGTGTCTATTTTCTGCTGCACTCTGCATTCTGCCGAACCCTGCGCTGTTTAAAAAAGACAAAGGTTTCACGTGAAATCGGGAACATACCTAATTTTTAACTGTTTGGGGTTTATTTAGGTTTATTAGGTTTTTCTTTTTTTTTTAACAGAGCTTTTTGTAATAGACCCGTAGATGACTGTATTTTTTAAACTGGAATGACCTCCGTCGTATATCGTGGCTGTTAGTGCCAAATCCATAGAGGGAAACGTCGAGTTTTTTGTGTTTTTTTTCTTCTTTTTTTTTTTTACTTTGCACTAAATAGTTTGCAAACGCAGCACTGCAAAACACGTTGCAAACTGCAGCAGAATTAAAAGTTTTTACCAAAAAAAGGAGGGATCATTTTTTTCTTTTTTTTAAATTTTTTTTCCCTTTCCGGGCCAAAAAAGTCAAATAATAATGCACATTTTTAGTACTTTAGCATTTCTTAAAGGGGTTAAAAGAACGATACAGCGTATCACAGCTGGCCAGTGCCGCGCGCGCGGCCTCGGTGATGACGGCGAAGGCTTCGCTAAGTGGGAAAGCCTGAGAAGTCACTTTGGAACTGAATTGCCTCCGTTATATTTTGTCTAAAGCAAGGTTTCGCTCTCCAGAAGAGGTCACGTGTACATGTTAGGAAAGTTTGCAAGATTCTTCATAAATGCAACCTGTTTGTGTTTTAGATTACTTAGTCAATGCACTCATCGCTTCATTGTCTCCAGACGGAAAGCTTCACTAAATGGTAGATTTTACTGTTAAAGACCCTACAATAAGATTGTTTTATCTGTACATTTTTTCATATATTTAACTGTATAAAAAAAAAAAAATGTTCATTTTACACAATATTTAATTAAAGTATTTCTTGTCTGTGAATTTCATTTTTAGTAATTTCATCTGGTTTGATTATTAAAAAAAAAGGGACTAAATGCAAGGAGAAGTCAAAAAAAACCCCCACAACCCAAAAAACCAACCCAGCACCAGGGGTTTAATTTCTAAATATCAGGCTTTGAATTTTTGTCTTGGTTCAGAGAAAACTCACAACCCGTGACATGGGCTTTTGGGTGCCGCAGGCTAGTCAGCCCCTGAGGATGATGAGGAAGAAGATCGCTGCTCTGCAGCCCGGCTGCTTGATGAGGTGTTTAACCAAAACTGTGCTTCAGACAACCTTTATTTTTTTTTGTAAAGGGAAGGTAACAGTAGAGCATTTTAAATTTTTTTCCCTCTTTTAATTCGCGATTGTAAAAGCCTGTAAACAGGAAAAGTTATTTTAAACACAGCCCGACCCAAATTTTCCATGCGGCAGTTTGACGCCGAAGGTCGACATCCTCATCTTTTAACTGCTGATGAGGAAGCGAACGCTTCTGCTAATTTTAACGCCGAGCACAAACACGCCATCCTCTGCACCCGGGCTAGAAATACCGATACCCCAAGGGCTGCCTGGTCAGAGGGTGGTTTTTGTGGGAGACAGTTCCGTGGAGGCGCAGCTTTACTGCAGTCACAATCTGCAAAGAAGGAAAAGCGGGATATTTGACTGCGTCTCCTCTCTTCTCTAATATTCCCATAGCTTGTTTTTTTGCGGCTGATGAAAACAGATGTTAAAAATACAGGCCGCTTTGGATTATTGTCGCTACGCGTTGACAGTTGTTCTGCCTTGAGTACGTATCTGCGTATCAAGTTTAAATGGTGGCGTAGTTGGATGCATCCCACTAAAATATGGTTTACAGGGATGAAAGCCTGCGCAATGCCTACTGGCGCTTTCCCTTTTAGGTTTATATCAAACGGTTTGAATAATGAGCATCTAAGTGGTTCACCTAAGTTTCAACGCAAAGAAAATACAAAAAAAAAGAAAAAAAAGAAGAAAACCCACACGGTTTGTGCTGGGAATGACAAGTCCTAGAGCAACCCACCACCTACGGCGCATCCCGAGCTGCAGCTTGGTAAGAGAAAATGTGTTGCGTCAACCTACGGTGAGTTTAGTCTTAGGAAGATGATAAAAATTCCTTGTTCGAGATGAAGGAGAGGAGTCTCTAAAAGTATATGCCAATTATTGCAGGGCAGCTTTTTAAAGTCTTCCAAGCTTTTAAAGATTATTCAAAGCACTTGAAATAGGCTTCAATCTAATGCCTCATTTCATTGCATTAAACAGCCTAGTTAATAAAGAATCAATATATTCAAAGGGCAAGGTTATCTTTTGTCTATAAGGGGTGGTGTCATTCTGAACCTTTTATAGTTCAAATGCTGAAAAAGACCTCATGAAATCCATACTCATCAAGTGGGTCAACTAGAGCAATAAAGAGGCCTCTGAAAGAATGGCTGCACTCCTTTAAAACAACTATAAGTCTTATCTCCCCACATAGTCCTCGCCGGGCTCCGCCAGAAAATGTCAATTTCTCATCAAGACAAGAGGCCCGACGATAATTTTTTTTTCCTGGAGAATACACACAATTAAGGAGGATGCAGAAAGGCCCCACCGGTGATTTGTAGCTTATTATGTCACCCGCGAGCTGCGATCCGCCGCTCGGCAGATAATAAGGGCTGTTGATAACTAAAGTGTCAATACGCCAAAGAACGATTTTTGAATGTGAGCCCTTGTGCTTTTTTTATTTTATTTTTTCTCCGCCTTCTCCCTCCTCCCCGTGCAGATCGCGGGGCCGATAACGGTGCATCTGCCAACCGACACCGTTGGACCTCACAATTAATGCCGTGAATAAATAGCACAAAGGAGTTTAGACTCTTTATCCTCTTTGAGACAATTCCCTGTTTTACCCTTCAAGGAGTTCTTTTATGTCCGAATAAGGTTGCTTTTAATGAAATTTAAACTCATCAGAGGAAATCAAAACCCTCAAATCAGATTACAAATTGATTTTTCTTTTTTTTTTTTTGTCACTTGCCATTCTACAATGTACTGCCCTAAGTTCTACAGGAAAAGGAAGCGAAAGCACCCAGCCTGGAGTCAGAGTACGCAAACAATCTCTACAAAAGCATTCAAAGGAATCAATGCTCCTGAAGGCCCATAAGTGATAAAAAGTTTTAACAAAGCTTTAAACAAAAGTTTAAAAAGCATTTGTTGTCTTTACTCAGATGCTTCGTAAAATACTAAAAGCTTCAAATAAAGTGAACTCTGCTAGAGCTCGGACTTGTATAAATGAAATAATTAAACCCGAGCCATTTCCTTTCCCCCATATCTAATGGCAAATTTCAGCGTTACGTACAAGAAAGCGAATATTATCCCTCGGCGCTCAGCTCACAGTGAACCGATGGAGGATCGGAGACCTCCTGGTCCTGTGTCCCACGTCAGCTGGTGCAGTCTGGCCAGTTGAAATATGGAGCTAGTGACAGAAGGTATAGAGTGGTGACTTTCTGGTGTCTTACACATTCAATAAAATAACAGTTGTACTGCGACGGTCTTGTTTCCTCTTTACTGACTTTGTATTAGTTACGGGAAGAGCACTGTGAAAAAAAGGGTGCAGTTAATTGGTCACAAAATGGTAAATTTTTGGTGCCCACAATGAGGATTTATAATATGTGATTCTTCTATTTTTTTTTTGCATTTACCTTGGGATAAATTAAAATGTTTGAGAAGCGACTTTGTAACAAAAGGCAGCAAGTTCCCCCAGAATGGCCCAAGTGGGGGTGGTGAGGGTGTGAGGAAATGATCTGAAAGCTACCCTGCTCCAGCCAGACAAAAATCAGAGGCAGTTTATTGTGTAAAATTGAAAAAAAAATAAAATCCACCTATAAAAAAAAGGAAACTGAGGCTGGAATTGGTGTGGGTAATAGAGCCGAGAGATTTTAAAGTCATCCTGTATCTACGAGGAAACGCGGGATGGACACACCAAGGGGAAGATGGAGAGAAGAAAGGGGAAGAAGTGCCAAAACCTCAAAAGACTGCACAGTGAAACTCAATAAAGTTGTATTTACTGACCTCTCTCCTCACCAGGGAGTTCTGTCACGGTAGTGAGGGCTTGGAAGAGGGCTTTGCCACAAGGTGCTGGCGATGCTGGAGCAATTGCCGTGGACTTCTTCTGAGTACTTTTTTTGAGACATTTTTTGAGTACTTTGACAGTGTTACAGGTAGAAATAATAACAACCATAAACCAATAACCTCTAATAACCGTCTCACAAGGTTATCTGGGCAGACCGAGTGTAGCTAGATGCAAAAAAAAAAAAAAGAAGAAAAATAAAAGCTGAAGCAGTAGGAGTTGTGCCACAGAGTGGAAATTCAGTCTGTGGTGCTTCTTCACCTCTCTGGTTTATCAGCGTGGCTCATCTTAGAGCAAGTCACGAAGCCAAGCACCACCCTACGTAGCCAAAGGATCTCTACAAGGACTTCTAAGGCTTGCCCTCCCCTCGCCCCCTCACTTCATCCCTTCAGGCACAGCCTGGATGAATTAGCAGAGGCCAAAGAGTGGGGTGGGACCAGCCAAAGGCTCTGAGGGACCAAAGGGGTGAAGCCAGGTCCATGGGCGAGACCATCAACCGCAGCCTCTCCACACATCACCTGCACCGGGTCACTTGGCTGGTTAAAGGCAGAAAAGGGGGGCCATGGCGGCAGCAGGGTCCCAAAGCAAAGTGACTGCAGAGATTTAGACAAATTCTCTGTGGGTGGAAAACATGGAGCATAAATTAATTTGGAAGAGAAGTTTCCAAGTTGCACCTAGCACGCAGCACGGCCTAAAATGGACAGGGCACAGAATCACAGACTGCTCGGGGTTGGAAGGGCCCTCAAAAGATCACCCAGTCCAACCCCCCTGCCAGAGCAGCTGGGTTCATCTTTGTATAACTGTGAGAACAAGGCCTTGGGGGCACAGCATGTCACAGCAGGCCTGTGCTACACAGGTAGAGCAGCTCCAAATGGGCTCAGGGTCTCTTTCTTCCTGGAAACTAGTGGAACAGAAGCTGCAGGCACTTTGTAAAATAAAGAATTCCTGGTTACCACCCTTCTTTCCACATTTTAAGGAAGCTGAGGAGGCATCAAGTCTAAAATAATACTCGAAAGGTCCATACAGCCAATGTCCTGCTCCTGTTGAGGAGTAAGAGAAACTTGGTAGTGCAAGAGCTGCAATAAAACCTGTGTCCTCCCACGGCAAAGATTGAGGACAAGCAACTAGATACAAAAAATACTGGTTAAATATCCAGAAGGGAATAGGAAAGGAAGAAAGTCTGCAGAAAAGGGTAAACCGGAGTTAACCAAAGCGCATGCTTGAGTGCAGACACACAGTTTGTTCTACATCAGAAAACTGGGATGGGAGGGTGGTGGGGTTGAGTGTTGAGAGCTGTATGCAAGGCAGCCACAGCAGCACTGTCTCAACACTACCCTGAAATACCTGGTAGTATCATGATAGTATCAGTGATAAGTGCTTGCAGAAGCAATAGACTGTCTTTTTCATTGATTGACCGGGGAGGAAAATAGAAGAAACCTATGACTGAACCTTCTAGAAGTTAAATTGACTGACAAAATCTTTATAAAACAAACAAGCAAGGGAAGAATGACAGAAAAAAGATTATTTGGGATTTCTTGCGGGGATGGAGATGGTCAACCATCCGCGTTTCTCATTCAATTCTGATTTATTTTCAGTCCAGGGTGCCATGTCCACATGACTGGGGGACCAGGTACTTGGTTTGGTGCTTTTGTCATGTTGCATCCCAAGTCAAGCTGAGCTGCTGCCTGGATGCCCTTTCACAGGATGGTTCCTGTTGGCTTTATGTTTCTATCAAAGTTTAAGGTTGGGCTGGCCACCCAACTTTGACAGACACTCTCTGTGATCCCACCACCACCTTCCTGGGGAAGGATAACAGGGGAATCCAGGAGAGAGGGTTTGAGGTTGAAAAAACCTGAAGCAATTTAATAGAAAAAATAAATAATTTAACAGTAACAGTGAAAATGTCAAAATAGATACAAGTATGCAAATACGCTCAAAGATAGAAGAGAACATGGTAATACAAGGCCCATGCCTGGGGGACGACAAGAAGCTCCCACGCAGAAAAAAAGAAGTCCCAGACTGGGTTCAGCAACAGATAGGAGTGGCTGAGCCCAGAGTCCTAAAGACAGTTTAAAAGAAATAGAAAAGAAGCTGGGCTGCTCCCACCTATAGAAGACAACCTGTCCCGACAAACATTGTTCCTCTGCAGTGTGGAAACAGGAGCCAGGAACATGGAGAGAGATGAGGAACAGCCCAGGGCTTGTCTTTGGAGCCCTTTTATACTTGAGCACATGGGAAGGAACACTGTGATTGGTCCACTGGGGTCACCTGACCCACTCTCTCCTGCCTATGGGCACAGCTGTTGCTGAGACTCTTCCGGAGCTCAGCCCTAGGAGGGACCTGTCCCGGGTACAGGGCAAATACTGACTGAGAGCAGTGAGTCAAACGGTGTCCTGAAAATCTATTTTTATGGCGTTAAACATAAAGATGTTCAAAATACTCTGCTTTCCATAGCTGTAAAACGCCACGACTGAGAAGCTGGAATGGCTCAGACAGTAATAAATATATATATTATTAGCTACACATTTACGTTACTGCTGTAAATGAGGAAAACTGCAATAAACCTTATTAAACTTTCTTCTTTTTTAATTAACCTGGGGGGTAGTTAACAGAAGTGAATCATCTGCTCACGCTTTCCAGGTGCTGCCCCCAAATACTACAGAAATAACCGGGGGGAGCATTATAGGGAGAGTTTTTTGCCCCAACCCTGGGATGGGGAGGGTGATGCCTCATCTGCCACGAATTGATAGAGAAGACGATGGGTTTTCAGGCCAGCTTGTGGCAAAGCAAGAGCAAGGACTCAGCACCTTGGTACTAGATGGATGCCACGTTTTGAGTCAAAGACAGAAAAAAAATATTTTTTTTTTGTTTGTTTCCATGCTGAAATTTTCTGTTCTTACCAGAAGCCGACATAAATAATTCCGGTTTGTGTGAGCTGCCTGTGCTTTGCAATCCTACAGTAAGTTCAAATATAAGCAACAGCAGAAAGAGCACGTTTGGATGCTAAAACAGACACTTCAGCAGTCACAACTAGACATCCTCCAGGCCAAATTTACGTTGTTTTCTAGCATCTCTTTCAATTTTCTCTTTACCTTAGTAAAAAAAATTAAAATACCTCATCCTACATTCTTTTGAGATCATGACCTGAAGAGAAAGCCTCTTCATTGTCAGACCCTAATGTCTATTCTGCGCCACGTTTTTAAGGTGAAGATTAAATAGTTAACTTTATTAATGTAATTTATTAATTTCTTGTGTGGAGAAATATGTTCCTTCCTTTTCATCCAGTGCTGTTTTGGTAGGTTTATTTAGCTGATAAAATTATTGCCGTTCTCTCTGCAGTGCTACCGAACTCTTATTTCCATCTAAAAAGAACTTGACAACTCGTATAATAAAAAAGAAATGCGACATTCAGCATTTTCATCTGTATAAAGATATAAAACACATAATCAGATTAGGAAATATAATTGCATACATGAATGTAAATACATTAAATAATACTGGGTAGCTCCCTGATTAGCCAAAGGGAGTGTATATTCAGTAAAACCCTTAGATTTGAAGAGTAATAGTTGAAATTTGTTGGTAATAAGAACAATCTCTCCTTAGGAGAATGAGCAGGCATGCTGGAAATAAACAAATAAACAAAAAGATAGATCAGACAGCACAATTTCCCTCATTTTTAGTGAAAAAATGTATCTGAAAGCCATCCTGACTCGATCTCATATTGAATTTTCTTGCAATTTGGAGGGACATAGGCTTGTAGTTTTATCCCCCCAAAATGTTATTGTTGTCCTGGTAAAGTTTTAGGTTCTTTTTTTTTTTTCCCTTTTACTTTTTTCCTTCCTTTCCTTCCCTTCCCTTGCCATCCCCCGAAGCGAGGGTTTGGGCTGGGAGCCCGGGGCAGGGCTGGTGAGCAGCCCGATGTCGGGGTTGCAGATCTGAACGTATCCAGAAATAAAGTTATCCTACGAGCCTCAGCCTTTGGACTTTTCCTCTCCTTTCACAAAAATTCACCTTCCTTTTCCTTCGCTTGACCCATATCTGCCTCAGACGGGATTTAGCAATTCCACTCCTTATGCTACTTATTAAAAACGCTCCTCGTGCGTCTGCTTTCCCTGCGGTCCCTCCTGTTGCCTCTTCCTGCATCAGGCAGGGATGACAGAAATGATCAAATTTGGGATCACCACAGCCCTTCCCAGCTGTCCTTCTGGGGAGGAGCCGGGGCTCTCCCAAAGGTCCCGTAGGAAAAAGCAACATTGGCCAAATTCGTCCCGAAAATGAGATCAAACTATTTTTGGTAATACTTTTCCAGTACTAGGGTGCTGTAAAGGAGACACAACACCACTCTTCTTTACCACAATCTGAAGTAATGCTGCCTTTTTTTCTTCTTTTTTTTTTTTTTTTCTCCTCTTAGCTCCACCTTTGAAAAATTTCCAACTTTTTTGGTGGTCGTGTTGGGATAAATTGGAGCAAGGCTGCTTGGGTCGGTTTGGTTTCAACCCGGGATGGCGAAGCTCTAAAATAGCACTGGCTGATCTCTGCAAAATTCTGCTTTCGAGGCTGTGTTTTGTGGTAGATAACCTGCACCGACAGCAGCCCGCGCTTGATTTGCAGCGAAGGGCTGAGACCCAGCACCCTTCCCAGCTGGTTGCGTCACCGAAGGGAAGCAAACACCACTTGACGATGTTTTAAACAAGACGAATCCGCTCAAAACCCTGCCTGAGCTTGGTTGTTTGAAATACATGAAGTGGGTCATGCCAAGCCGCCTCGGATAGCGTCACGGGCACGGCAATTAGTAAAATCAAGGTGTATTTCCTACATCATGCAGCTGGGGGCATTTTGCAACTCATTTTGCCGGAGAAAAACTTGTTATTTAATTGCCTTTGCCGCTGCTGGATTAGATTCAAAATGAGTGGGAATATCAGGTCCTGCCAGATATATTCAATCATATTACTGCTTTTCTTTCGCTGAATGGATTCGACGTGCCAGTAAGCAGTGAAGCAGTTAAACACGAACGTGTGAATGCCAGCAACGCCGTGATTTCAAAGTTAACACCCTGCTAAGATGAATGAGGAAAATGTACGTCTCCCTCGACGTTTCTCTGGGTCCCCGTGGCGAGTTTAAGGGGAAGATAATTCATGATGGCCAGTTGCTGGAAGTAGGATATTTCCTATTCGTTCTGATAAACCAAGAGGCCTCAAAATGAATAAATAATAGAAGTAAAAGACTGCTGGAATTCAGAACTATGGGTGAGGTGAGGCCAAGCCTTGGAGCACCTCAAGAGGCTGGAGCTGGTGGAGAGGGTGGAGATAGAACACGGTCGTGCCATCACACCGGGGGACATTGGACATTTCCAGCCATCGCATCCTCGTGCCCAAGTAAAACTGGGTGGAGAAGGGGAAAAAAGATATGTCTAAATGAGTCCAATACTGATTATTAAGTTCCTAAGAGGTGATCTAATTTAGCTATATAAAAATCATGAAAGGGAAAGAATTAATTGATACTAATGAGTTACACGAGATAGCATCATAATTAATTCCTAAATAGAAAGAGGACATAGGCTGGAGCGAGGAGGGGGAAATAAGACTGGCCTATATATCGTAATAGATTACAGAGGGTATTTGAAATGAGAAACAAACTGCCAAAGTCAGAGCGGGACGGAGTTACGAAATCTTTGTCAATGCAAATAAAGGCCTTTTCCGCATCACCTTGATGGCACCGAAAGCTGGGAAGCTCAGGTGCCCCTTCGCTGCTTGAGGTCCTCCAGGGCTGCTGGTGGGTGCAAGGATTTACACCAGGGATGCCCTGGCCCAACCTCTCCATCCAGGAGCACAACAACTTTGGTGTAAAGTAACTACATCGATTTTGATCTGATTTTTTTCCCCCACTGCGAACCCGTGCACAGTCCCACAGCATCTTGGCAATCCCATAAAACTACCATCATGTGTTGATTCCTCTCTCACCAATACAAAATCAGAGACCTCTGCTGCCTTCCTCCCGAAAACTGGCATTAAAAGTTTTGTTCAATTTTTGTTCCCCATTTTAGGTTTAGTTTTAAAACAAATTCAGTTGGCAGAAATGAAACTTCACGTACATTACTGCATGGTGAAGCCCAAATTTATCAATGCTGGTCAAGTCTTTTAGATGAGAAATGACTGATAACTGTTTGAAAATTAATAGTTGTGTTCACCGAGAGGAGAAAATAGTTGATAGCCAGGGTTCCTGGTTACTAACAACCCCACTTTGCTCTGCAAAACCCACCACATCTGGGCCAAACTCCCTGTTTTCTGGCCATTTGCAACATCCGTACTTTAAAGGCAGGAGGGGTTGGGGCTGGGGCTGGAGGAGGTGGTTGATGGATGCTCCGACTCATCTGGTTGGCGTGAATCGTTCATTTCTGTGCTCAGAAGATGTCCCATATAATCTTTTCCGTGTCCAGCAGAAGACCCTTTCCCACTGAGCAGCCCGCATCCCGATAAACAGCAAAGGAAGATTAGTTTGTGGGATTAAGGCAATTTTTTCTTATGTTACTCTGAAAAGTCACAGACTTTAGAAAACAATATCTCACGTCAACCGGAGCCCAACACCTTTACGAGCGCAAACCAAGCAGCTGCAATCAGCAACCAGACCCGTTTGCTCCTTAGCATCTTCACAGAAACAGCAATTATTCAGCGAATAGGGTTCAATGTGAAATAATCGTTTGGAATCAAACCGTTTTCTGTAGTGGGCAGGCCAGGTGGGGAGCGAGAGACAGTAACAAAACACGGCCAGCCAGGTGGGGAGGTGGGAGGCAGCACCACAAAAAGATGGAGAATTAGAGAAGCCAACCCCCTTCTGCCACCCCCTCCTCCATGCATCGGCCCGTGCTCAAAAAATAAGGAAAAACCCCAAAACCAAACAGGGGAGGGGGGGAAAACTCCCCGTTTGTGGGGTCTGTGTCCGCAGCGAGGCGAGGGTGACATTTCCCTCTCTCTCCAAGCCGCCCGGATCAAACACACGTCGCGCTCGCGCCAAGATTCATTGTCCCGAGGTCAGCTGGAACCTATTGTCCCCGTTGCCTCGGAACAAGACAATTCTGACATCTGTAAGATTTGCTGTTAAATAATCCAAACCAGGGTGGGCAATGGAAACACTGGGGGGCCGTGGTAGAAAATCACTAATTTAGATCCAAGGCGCTGATGCTCGCCAGTCTTAGTTTGCTGTTGATTGCTTTTCCTACCATTAAACTTCATCCTTTAATGCTGTGTACACTGGAAGTTTCAAAACCAGTGCTCGCCTGCTAATCTTTCTCTGGTATAAATAAATTAAACATTAAATGGAAATAATCTTTGGATTTCCAGCTATCTTCCCTTTGCTTTGCCTCCCAGTTTAGCGCTGCCGCTGGTTCTTCTTCCCCATCAAAATGCATTTGCGGTGACGAGACCTGAGCTGTAAAATCAGTATTTTTAAAAATTACACCTTGAATTTGCTGGGTGCGTGAGGCAGGACATTAAAAACAATTTGAGCAAGGGAAATAACCAGGGTGAAGAAAAGCTCACGTGGCTCACAACGCCACGGGCTGCGCTCCGGGTCCTACTCGCGGGGGGAGGAGCCGCTCGGACGCGCGCGCAGAGCTCTCCCCGAATGAGCTGCTGATAAATCTAATCCTGAAGGATTGGAAATGAGGCAAAAAGAAATTTTGAGGAAAATTATGTACATGTACTTTGACAAGCTCATAAACACTGCAGCCATGATAAGTTTTCTTTTTTTTTTTTTTTTTTTTTTTTTAAGACCTGACACAACTGTATAAGCCCAAACTCTAATTTTTACAGCCCTGGGTTTGGAGATCTGTCATTGGGAGATATAATGGAAAGAATAATTGCCTGGTGGCTGCACAAACAGGAGATGTGTTGTCAGGCTGCAGTTTGGAGGCTACATCTGGCTTCGGAAATGATTGATGCTGTCTCTGCGTGTGATTTGGGAAACCTTTTTTTTTCCTTTCTCCCCCCCTTTTACCCCCCGCTAACACAACTGCCAGGCCGAACCCTCGCGCAGCCGCGGCAATTAAATCATTATTAATGAAAACTTTTTATTTATTCTTTTCGCCTCTCGGCGCTGCGGCGAGGCAACGCGCAGCCCTCGCGGCGAAGGTAAGCATGTGATTCCAATTTGAAATTAAAAGTCATGTCTGAATAACAGAACGGCATTCACATTTCCTAATACTCCGCTTTTTACTACTTTGCATTCAACTGTGAAAAGTCTTTTAAAACTCTGAACAGCAGTAAAACTTGAATGAATTTTTGACCCATTATTGCATAGCGGGTGCGCTTTCCAAGTTGGAGAGACTGCCAAGTTCTCCCCACCTAATATTTCCACTTTAATTGTGCCACTTGAGAAATTTACGTGCCTCAAAATATGGCATGAATCTTACGCTTATTGCAGTATCATTAGCAGCAACATTTAAGCAACATCTGTGTGCTATAGAACTAATTGAAGTAGCAGAAGTGGCAGCTGTAAATCCACAGGAAGATGGCAGTTTGCACCCAGCACTGCTGAGTTAGCGGGTAACTGTCAGCCTGTTCCCGCAATCTGCTCTCGAGGACTACGGTACAGGCACACAATGTCCAAAAAAATACAGCGAGGAGGCTAATGATCCTATTAACCACTTTGCTGCACCAATTTGGCTGTTTTTCCAGTTTCCTTGTTGAATTTCATTATATATTTCACCGTTCCAGTAAAAAAGTCCGGCGCGAGACGCGTTCGCTTTTAAGCCGCTCGCTTCAGGAAGCGAAGCTCCTTCTCGTGCAAATTATTATTATTTTTTCCCCCCTCTGTTTAAATTCCGTATATTTCCCTGTCTTTTCCATTGTTCAATTCCTCTTCATCACACGCGCCTCGGCGAAAAAGAACTTTTACCAACTGTTAATGCTGGTATTTAAAGCGATGACATTTTCCTCTGCGGGATATAACATTTTCAATAATCAATAAAGCCGGGAGGAGGAGGAGGGCAGGCTGAAGTCTTTTTTAGGTACACGGGTTAAAACACATCTTCATCCAAGCCGGGGATGCCGCAGCACTCCAGCCCGGCGCCGATTTAACTAACTGGTGATTATAAAAGGAGGAGGAAGGTGTTTTAAAGCAGCACGTCCTGGTATTACCGCGTGATCCGGGTGCCAGCATTCAGAGAAGTCTTGGAGCACCACTGATATTCCGTGGGAAAAAGCAGGTTTGGAACCCTCAGAATCTTAAAATTAACACAGGGAATAGAATTAAAGAGAAACGCTTTGGTGAGAAGGCGGTGGGGATTTTTTTGGGGAACCCCCTCCCTGCCTTGTGCATCCTTGGGAGCTGGGAAGGAGCCAGAGGAGCCCCCCTCGCCGCCGGCTCTTCGTTAAGGGCCCCGCTTCATTAGAAGCCCGGCACGTCCGCCGGGTGCCATGTGACAGGCTGAGAGCCGCTGGTATTTGTTGTCTTAATGCACAAGTACTCAGGGACTGAACTGATAAGGGAAAAAACTGCTCTGAATCCGCTGAACTACACGCTCAGGGTGGCACGGGCCCGCGCAATATTGAAAATCAATAGTCACGTGGCGGTTTAAAGGTTAGAGGTCTCCTGAATTAACTTTCTAGTACTAAATTACCAGCTCTTGGGTTGGTTTTTTTTCGTTGGTTTATTTATTTATTTACTTATTTCTCGTTTCGTAATGGCTGGAGAGACATGCTGCGCTATAAAGGTGCATAGATGATCTCTAAAGTCCCTTCCAACTCAGGCCAGTCTGTGATTCTGTGATAGATGGCATCTAGTCTGTGCTCGGAGTGAAAGGAGAAAACACCAAAACAACATCTGGCACTGATGATTTAAATGCTACGGTATTTCTCCTGAGCAAGTTCAGGTGGAATCGGAATGTCAAGGGCAGTGACATCGGAGCCTTGACCATTCCTACTGGCCTGGAAATGAAAACACAGCTCGAGTCTTATAACTCACATCCACGCAGTGTCTGTACTTGTATAATGTGTAATAATTAAATTAATGCATGTTTTAACAACATTTAGAAAATGTAAAGTAACGGTGCTGTTTGAAATATTCATTCACTAGGAATAAAACACAATATTTCACAGATTATTAAATAGAGTTGAAGCCTGTGAACACTTACATGCACAGTGCACTCCTCAGGACCGTTCGGGCGTGTAGCTACTCACACACGGAAGCACCTTCCCAACTGGTCTTTAGCTCCTCTGCTCACAGGTACTGCAAAAAAAAATTCCTCTTTTATTGAACTGAATAGATTCCTTATTTAAATTCATCCTGATGTTTCCCTTTCCCTTGTTTTCATTCCCCAAGGTACACCAGCAGCTTGAATCTCAGTCAACGCCATGGGAGCTTTGGGCGCTCGGACAACCTGGTGGGGTGACCACAAACCATCTTTGCATGACCCAGCTCCGCTGGGGCCATCAGTAGCAGCGTCAGGACGTGGGGCTGGGGACACCCCGATGGGCAGGGGCAACCTCAGGCTTTGGTCCCCTTCATGTGGGATTTCCACCCGGAACGTTGACAGAACATTCGAAACAGCCATCAAGGCTTCAAAGTGGCAGTTTAAGGAGATGTGGTTGGAAAAAAATCCCTACTTCTAGTAATTTTAGACATTCTAGACACTGCTAAAGCTTTTTCTTTCCGGGTCACAGACGCTTCTCCAAAGCCTGTTTTCTAGAAATACTCAGCTGCTTTAAGATTTATTGATTGTGGAGAGCTTAAATTTGATTTTCTCTTTCATGTACTGACGTGTGGAACCCAGTGCCTGCTTTTCTGAAGTGCTTCTGTGCCTTAACCATCACCTTCTCAACATACGCTGAAATAAAGTCCAAAACGCGAGGAAAAGATCTGAGACAATCACTCAGGCCTAATTAGTGAACTGGGACACCTCTAGAAAACCTCCAAACTATACATTTTGCTAAGGAAATGCCAAGTTTTAAAAAGAAATTGTGAACTTAACCTTCTCAGCTCTGGCATTTCCAGATTCTCTGCTGATAAGCATCAGACAAAGGTTGGACTCGATGATCTTGAAGGTCTCTTCCAACCAAAACTGCTCTAAGATTCGATGACTTTATGGTTCTCTGATTCTACATTCAACTTCTGTTTATTACCAGGTAAAACCACACCAAGGGTGCACTCCCAAAACTTTAACCTAAGGCACACACACTGCATTTGGATAAATAAACTCAAGATAAAGACCAGGCTGTAACTAATAAAATAAAATCCTGTTGTTAAGCATCTGCTCGGATGCCGTCCCAGGCAATACTCAAGCACTCACACGATTTTAACCCCGTGCAGAGCCCTACTCATGGGATTCACATACACAAAACTTTCACACATAAATGGAGTTGTATCAAGGTATAAACCAGAAAGAAATCACTCTCTTCATCTGCCATCTCTGCTGTCATACATTTGTGATTAGATAGTGTCTATGTTATACTTCAGATAAAAGTTTCTAGTGGAGTTTTTCCTCAGTTACTGTATTCATATAAACTTAGCAATTACTGACGTGTTGCGTGGGCAAAGGAAGAGCCAGCACTGTTATGGGCGATTCTTTCTGCAAAAAGGAGCTACAATTTTAAAAATGTAATTCTAAAGTGTTGCTTGAACTAATTTTCTGGTCTGGACATCCACAAAACAATCCTATAGAGACGTTAAGCTTTATTTATTCTAACTACCACTCCTGCCTAGCGCACAATCACCTTCATGTTTATTTCTCCCGGCAATCTTATTAATTCCCATACTACTTCTGGACCGTGCTTGCACCACAGAAATAATTCTAATTGAACATTTATTAAAATGAATGCTTTGTCAGGATATACCCACTCCATCTGGCCGCGCTGGACAGGCATTATTTCCTGGATGCGTCTGCTTTATGCAACGTCTTCTCCCGCAGCTTGCGCTGACGACCAGAGATGATGATTAGATTGAAGTGGGTTTGGCTCTGCAGCCTTTTCTGCCACAGCCCCTTTCTGCCTCGCGGACATTCGCTTACAGGCGCGCTCTCCGCAGGACTCTTCCTCTTCTGCTGCACAGAATAGGGTTCATTCTGGAAGAACATCGTTAGCCCACTGAGCTGACAAAAGGCAGAGATCTTCTATAAATAACCTGCCCTGCAAGGCTGGATGGGCTCTATCTTGCATTTTTTATTTTTTATTTATTTTTTTCCTGTATGCGCATGCTCACAGCTAAGGAGATGAGAGCTTGAGTAAGAAAGAAAATACAAATTGGGTTCCCCAACATTAAATTTCTGCCCTTGAAAATAAAATAAGAGGAGCTTTCCCCTTTGTGCCTCCCCACAGTAGTCTCCTGCTGGCAAACAGATTCTGGGCACTATAAAGCCCTTTTTTAGCACACTTAGCAGCCAAACGTTATTGTTCTTGCTGGTATCACGAACAAACACAAACCAAACATACAGAATTAAAAAAAGTCAGTATTGTGCAGTTAATCCTCTATTCACCATAATATCGAAGCACTTTTTTTGTTACTTTTGCTGGGATTCACCTTAAAGAAAGCCGCTGTTCTTGCAGCATATCTCTTTCAACCCAAACTTGGGACATGTGCTTCCCTCTTTGGCCAGATCACGGGAGATTTAACGCTGTTACTCCTCACACCGGGCGAAGTGGTGTTTCTCGAAACTTCAGAAAGTCACTTAATATTCACTGAACCGGTTGGGTTCTCATCAAAAGCCCATGGGGCTTTATATATATTAAAAAGATATGTTTATATTTATTCATCTATTCATAATAGTAATTGAGAACACTACATCACCCCCAACTTTTTAAATTTCTTCTCTGTGCACCGGCCATTTTTCACTCTTAAGAGAGCTGAGCAACCAGGTCATTTTCTCATGTAATTTTTTCTGTTTTCAGGTTTTCTTGTATTAGAATCATGGAATCATTGAATCATTTAGGTTGGAAAAGACCTTTAAGACCATTGAGTCCAACCGTTAACCCAGCACTGCCAGGTCCACCACAACTGATACGACCTTTCTGTAAGTGTGAAGAAATATTTAGTATTAAAAGGTTATTTTGAGTTAGTTCAACAGCATTAAGCTGGCTCTCAAGTCCCAGACACAGCCCAGCATCCACAGACCAGCTTAAATGTTTTTCTGCCTGTGACAGCAATAAAGTGGCCAAATTTTTCTCAAAAGAACTGTAGATAAACACAACCTCAAAATTACATTTTCCTTAATAACTGGTTGATATATTGGCTGGTTCTTCAAGTTACAAAAATGTGTATTGAGGAAAGATGGCCATAGACAGGTTGAGGTCCAGATGTGCATGTTTTTTGAGCTTGAGGATGCCCAGACCTGCGACCAGGGCTGGCTTCAGCTCACAAGGTGTGTAGGATCCATGTCCTTGCCCAGCTCCTCTGCAGAGGAATGAGGTAGAACATGGTGGGGCTGTAGCCACGTCCTGATCTCTCCCAGCTCCACACCAGCCTGACTGGTGGATGGGTCCTGGGAGCCTCTCCTGAAAGGTGCCACCACGATGTACCCAAGGTTTGAGTTTTGCTGCCTTGCTCAGCAGTGGTGGCAGATCGGTGGAGACCTGACCGGGAGCCTCTAAGGCACAAGCAGGTAATTCACTACCAGATTCTTTGGCTCCAGAACCAGCAGAGTTCAGAGGTACCTGTTTTGGGACACCAAAAACCAAGAGAGCTTAGTGCTTGAGCAGAAATAAAGCTGGGCAAAAAAACTTACACGCAATTTCAGCCTGCGTATGGCCAACACCTTGAACCACAAAACCTGCTGGCTTATTTTCTGAACAGAAAAGGCTTCCTGCTTAAAAGGTTATGCAGAAATTTAAAAGGTAACTTGCAATGGAAGTCGAGTCGCGAAAAAAGGAAAGAATCCAAGGAGCATCCCTGAGGAGCGGAGGGAGCACAGCCAGGCGACCATCAGGTACTCGTGTGTCAAGAGCAGATGATCTGCCCATCATAATTAGAGAGAGAGACTTAAAAAAAAAAAAAATCTCAGGGAACCAGGAGGTGCCAGGAAAACTTCACCGGATCAGTAGCTTTTCGCTCAGACAATGGGAAACGAGGAGGAGAGAGACTGTTCACAGCAGGGACAGCTCTCCGGAGCTGACAAAACTTCCTGGGCTCCGCGCTCGACCTGTGATTAATCGCACAGACACACAAAGCACCGGCTGCGACCAGGAGCCATCCTCTCCTAATGCATGTCACAAACTTCATAATTCCACTTGGAGCGAGACAACAGCGAGTTAAATTCCTGGATCGCTGTCACTGTGTCACTTACAGAAGAAGTTGCGCCGGGGAACAGTTGGCTCTTGGAGTAATTTGAATGGAAATGTCAGTTTTCACAACCTATGATTTGAGGTAAGTGCCCTGCTCTTACACGGCAGCTCTGTCAAGCAGCCGCGGCTGAGTGCACGCCGTGACCTCTCAGCAAAAGCATCCCCATCCCCAGCTGCCTCCCACGACCCAAAATTAACACTTCCTTCTCTGCAACTCCCTTCATTCACGTGGGCAAACACTCTCTGTGTCCTCCTGTGTCCCAGCCTGTTTTTTAATTCCAATCTGGTATTCTGTTCGAAGGCAGGTGCTTCAAAACCCTGCAGGAAGAGTGAGCTGTTTCTGAATAAATCGATTAATTGAGATTCGTGGTGACCTCTGAGCAGATTTTGTCTGACTAAGGACTTCAGGATACGGTCAATATGTCTTACTGCTAAATACTTGCAGAAGTTGCTACATAAGGTTGTACACATCTGGGTCTGTGACAGACCCAGTCGATTCCCTGCACTGGGTGGAGAAAAAAAATACTCGCTGTGCAGAAGCGCCACGGTTTTGTCCAGTACCTACCCTTCAGTAACACCTTTATATATTCTATATACACCTTTTTTTGGGTATTTTGGTGTCTGAAAGTCAATGCATCCGGTGCACAACTTGTGCACTGGTTTGCCTGGACTAGTTCAGAAGGAAACAGAGTTGAACTGGCGTGGCTGTCAAGTAGAGGAGCTCTCAAATGTTTTAATTTCAATCGGTTAAACATCAGCGCAGCCCACACTGATTTCAAAGCATCCACACGCCGTACCCCTCCAGTTTTGACTAAATCACAGCCTTCGTGAAACCAGAATGCGCTGACCCGACCTAAACGCAATAGAAAATAAAAGCAGGCCACAAAATAAATAATAAATAAAAGCGCTGGCCACAAGTAACCCAGCTTAGAGAAAGATAAGTGGAGTTATACAGAAGGGGAAAGTCATCATGAGCCACCCTTTTTGGAGCCAGCCTGCAGAATAACCACCCTGGGGTGCTCAGCCCCTCTCCCAACCAGCGGCGCTGACGTGTTGTTACGTTACCGGCACCCACCAGCGAGTCGGGAAAAGCCTGCACAGCCAGACCTCATGCAGGTAAAAGAGTGCTACACCTGCACTTTGAACAAAAAAAAGGAGAAATAATTGACCTGAGATCTCCTCCTGCCTTTGGGTGAGTCCACCGAGCCCCAGGAGCTGTGCTTGGCTGAGCTCTGCGGAGTGGCAACGGGGAAAGCGGCTTTTGTGGGTCTCTCTTCCTGGGACAAGCAGGTTGCCCTATTTTATAAAAAAATCTTGTTGTTCAAAAGAAGAGAGAAGCGACAGCGGGATATTTGGACTTTCCTATCCTCAATTTGCAGGGATGATAAAGGAACTGTTATGCTCTTTATACATTGCCCACGATGCCGCTGATGTTGGGGTATCTCCAGGCAAAGTGAAGCACAATTACTCCTATTATTTTTACTTTGAAAGGAGTGGCTTACTGAGTCAGTATATATACATATATATACATTTTTTTCTTTTCTGACAAACATAAATACGGCGGGAGAAAAACGCTTCTACAAAATGTGAAGCTAAAGCAATGGAAAACAAGCCAAATTTAGATTTTGCCTGCAGGACAACTGACAAACCAAGATGCTCGCCCGGCTTCAAAACCAGCTCCTGAGATCACAGGGGGTTGTGTTCTTAAAGGGTAAAAAGCAAAGCTGTGGGTTTTTGTTTTTTTTTTACAGTATTCTTTTCAAGCATCCCTCTCCGTCGCAGCCACCGGGCTTTTATGTGAGCGCAGGCAGAAGAGGCTGGATCCTGTTGCAACACTCTGTTGGACTATAAACCAATGATATTTGCTTTACCTGTGCACTATCTTCCATGGAACAAAACAACATTTACATCTGGGATCAATTTGCTTGAAATTAAAGTGCAGCTGCTATATCTCTTCTGCATCAAAAGTATAGTGTTAAGGCTATAACATACAGACAGTTACACATTACTTTGCATTGTAATATTTAGATTTGTGTCATTTTCCATCTGAAGTAAAAAGCGTCTTTAAATAAATGAGTGATCTTATACTACATATTTTATGGGCTGTGTACTCAGCAAGATATATCTACACTTGCAGTGTGCATGTGCTCATCTCCAACTCCAAACTACGTATTTAGACCTTGAATTTTAATGCTTGAACAAAAGCGCAGGGTAGGATTAATTTGGACAGCATGCTCAGAGAAGTTTTGCCTTTTTTTTAGTATGTTTTGTGGATTTCCAAGCCAAGGAGCTTGCATGGGGTCCACAACGACGTCAACCTACCGCAGACAGGACCTTTTCTGTTACGTTTAGATGGATTATCCACACACAAAGGTCCACGTTTGCTGGCATTAAGTGGCCAACGGCCGCCAGCAATGCCTAAATCATCAAATCCAAGTTTGACTGATTGCTGACAATTAAATACTGCAATTGGAAGAAGCATGTAGGAAATATAATGCACTCCTCTCCTGTAAATCATTCAAAAGTTTTGGTGCTCTGCAAGAGTTTGGTGGCACTTCCCCAGGGTAGTATCCTTAATCTCAGACAAATGGCAAGAGTTATTAAGCACCTTTTGCTTTCCAAAAAAAAAAAAGAAACGTGGCACTGGAAAGAGGACTAGAATCTGAATTTTCAGTTTTCCCCTTACATATCCCAATCAGAATTTTTCCAGGGAAAATGGGTCTCTATAGTTTAAAAAACATTTCTAACTCCACATAATCAAAGCTCCGCAACTTAAGAGAAAGCCCAAGAAAACAACCGTCCTGGCTATCAGCTCCCAAGCACAGAGCAGGGCAATTCAGTGAAATCAAGATCAATGGTCACAGAACACAGAGCCTTCTACCTCACAGCTTAGCGTATCGGTCGGACCAAAAAAAACCATTTCCAAGCCACCACTTCCTCCCAGCAGCTGCAATATTCTCTGTTTTGGTCAAGATGAATCAGACTTTTTTTAACTTATTTTGCAACAGTCACGCGCATGCTGCAGCCTCCCCTACACACCGCTCGTGCCGGCTGCACAGGAACCCTGGTAGGGCCTCAACATTTTCTGCTCCAGCTTTGGCAAAAAAGGAACCTTTTTTCCCAGCACAATCCTGCCATGGTTGACCTAAGGACGTACGACCGTCCTTATGAGGATGCCGCTCATCTGAACCAGTCAGATTGTGTACCTGGACTTTATCCACCGCCTGGAGAAGAGAGACAACCAATTAGTGCAACGCAGCTTCTTCGCCATACCCCAGGTTGGAAAACAGATTGAAGGGGTCAAAAAATTCAGGAGGCTCCACATGATCTGACATTTGCCTTGTCACAATTTTTTTGACAACCAGAAGGTTGCAGACAGTTTGCTGGTCATCATGAGCAGCGGCACGGGAAGACTGATTACCGAGCTGGGCATGAGAAATCAGTCAATTAACGGTCTGCTCGTTCTCAAAATGGTGATTTCTTCAACAACTAAGGACGGGTTTAGCAATTTTAGAGGAGAAACGTGGTGTAAAATAGCTGCTGGATGTCATTTTATAGATAAAAATCAGAAGAATTTCATACTCACCCCCCCTATTCTGTGATGTAATCTCATCCCAACACCACGGATCCATCACAGCCCTGCAATGGGCCAGGGCTCATCCTCCTCGCTTGCCCGGCCCTACCGCCAGGCTAAGAGAGAAAATAAAGAGGTATCAAGAACAGGAATTGTGTGTCCTATCGAAACCAGGATAGTTTGATAGGCTGGGAGGTTGTGATCCTCTCTGCTAGCTTGCTCCTACCGGTCCTGCTCCCAGCTGCAGGGACAGGGGTGGTGTGCCCGGTGCCTCCCAATGTGGTTGCATCTTTGCAAAGGGTGGTGAATTTTCGGATCTGAGGATGGTTAGGGTTTGGATAAAGGTTTAGAATATTTAGGATGTTTAGGATGATGCTGTTTGGACAAAGGTTTAAAAAAACCCCCACCCTTCAGTGGAAATGTGGCATCGGTGCGAGGGTCGGTCACAGCTTCTCCCAAAGGGCCCCACCACGCCTGCTCTTCTCTCTCCAAACTAATCTCTGAACATTTCAGGAAGCCTTTTGAAGAGACACAATGGCGACAGCAGCTTGGCCCAAGGGGCTGTGTTAAGGACAACTTTCTGCAGGTTCTAGATGAAATCAAAGGCATTTTCTCTCTCTTTCCTCCGTGCACAGCCCTGACCTCGCCGAGTCCTGCCGAGCCCTTCGGCGTGACTTTGCCGGTGTCACCCCGGCTGCCGAGGGCGAGGGCTGGGACATGATTTCTCCTGTTTTCCTGCGAATTACCGCCGTGGCCCCATCGCCTCACCTCTCCTCCCGCTCCACGTGCTCCTCCTCGGCTCATGCCTCCTGCCCGCTCCCCTTCATTCCACACCAGCTCCGAGGGCACTGGGAAACCGCGCTGAGTCAAAGGGGGACGGGGACGGGCGCAGCGGATTGCTTCCCAGCCGTCCCAGCTGATTACTCGAGCATCACCCAGATTCCAGCTGGAAAACACAAAGTTTGCAGTCGCATCGTGTAAATGACAACTCGGTGCAACAGCTCACGCCGCAACATCCTATTAATCCTTAAACCCCTCGAAATCACTCGAGGGCTCTACCTACGGAAACTCCAGGGCATGCGTGCTTTGGGTGAAGTGCTGCCCCAGATCTCCTGTGAGAAGAGGAACTAAAAAGATAAAACGGTTTTGTGATTAAATTTTGCTTGCGAGCATTTTGTTCAGAAAGGACTAATGTGGTTTTTTTGCTGGGCATTACAAAGAAATCAATGCATTGCACTAGTTATTTTGCTGTTTAACTACTGAGAGGCTGCAGCTTGCCCACTGCCCCCCTAAAATTAAACCTGCATTCAGGCGTCACGCTGATGGTAGTTTCAAAACACATAACGTGTGTTTGCTTCATAAAAGCAGAAATAAGGAACACGTTCGAGGCTCACACTTCCTAAGAATTTTGGGCTAAAACTGACATCAAACTTCCCGGGAAAGCTCAGCCACTACAGTGAGGTCAATAAACAAAAGCAGTAATTTTTCAAATCATCACAGTGCGCGTGTGCCACGGAAATATATTTTTTTTCCTTCTTCTCGTCAAAATTTTAAAGATTTAAAACAAGTCCAGCTCAAAAAACCACTTGGGATTCTGCCTCCTGGTGTTGTGTGCTTGTACTCCTGTCGTGGCTTTAAGAGCGTGCTGCCAAGGGCTCGCGCTGGCAAGCTCGGATCCAAATCACGGGATGACTCAAAGAGCCTGCTTTGAAGCGGGACGTGAGTTCTCTGTATGGAATTAGGTCACCTCAGCATTCGCTGGAAAGTGAGAATTACATCATCGCGAGGTTGCTCTTCCTTAGATAAAAGGGCTGCAGCTGTTTATCTCAGTAGCTACCATCAGTTCCGCACTTGGGGTCGCGCCGAGGGTTATTTTAATTAAACGCCGCCTCTCTCAGCCCTGTCCGACCTCGGTTGGTGCTAACTTGGTCTAACCCCCATCCCTTCAGGCCTCCCCTCGGGGCTCAACCCTCAGCCTCCTCGCTTGTTGAGCCCATAGGGATTAAGTCCTGCAAGAGAAGGGCAGTGCCACCTCAGATAACACCCCCCAGGGAATGCCAGCACCGGTCCAGATTGATCACAGAATCACAGAATGTTCGGGGTTGGAAGGGACCTCTAAAGATCATCTAGTCCAACCTTCATCCCAGCACACCCAACCACTACACCACAGCCTCAAGTGCCAGATCTACTTTTTTTTTAAACACCTCCAGGGTTAGTGACTCCATCATCTCCCTGGGCAGCCTGTTCCAGTGCCTCACCACTCGTTCAGTAAAGAACTTCCCCCGAATATCCAATCTAAACTTACCCTGATGCAACTTGAGGCCATTTCCCCTTGTCCTGTCATTAGTAATTAGAGAGAAGAGACCAGCCCCAGCCTCACTACAGCCTCCTTTTAGGTAGTTGTAGAGGGCAATAAGGTCTCCTCTCAGCCTCCTCTTCTCCAGACTAAACAAACCCAGTTCCCTCAGCCGCTCTTCACAGGGCATGTTTTCCAGATCTCTCTCTCAGATGGGCATCTGTGGCCAGGGTGGAGGTGATGGATGGACACCCGTTTTTCTGCAGGTTAGATGAAGATTGGTTAAGGAGAAGAGCCCAGGAAGAGTTCCCCATGCTCCTCATAGAACCTCTGCCATGCACAAGCCCTCCCTGCGCAACAAATCATAGACTCACAGAATCATTAAGGTTGGAAAAGACCTCTAGGATCATCGAGTCCAACCACTGACCTAACACCACCATGACCACTAAACCATGTCCTGAAGAGCAACATCTACATGTTTTTTGAACCCCTCCAGGGATGGTGACTGCCCTGGGCAGGCTGTGCCAGTGCTCCACTACTCTTCCAGTAAGGGAATTTTTCCTAATAACCAATCTAAACCTTCCCTCTTGTCCTATTGCTAGTACCTTGGGAGAAGAGACCAACATCCACCTCACTACAACCTCCTTTCGGGCAGTCGTAGAAAGCAATGAGGTCTCCCCTCAGCCTCCTCCTCTCCAGACTAAATACAAAAGACCTGTTTGAAATAAGGCACTTAAAGAAGTTTCAAAAAATTGATAACTGAATGCGGTGTGCGGGATCAATCTTAATTACCGCCCAGGCAGAATTTTTGTCTTCTGGCTTTTTTCACCGAACCACCCCCCCGTCCCCCAAAGCCATTAATGAGAAACGTTAAAGGTTTGTTAACGAGATCCTTTCATCAGCCCAAGGCGCTGCCAGCGCCCCGCGCTCCCGTCACTTTTCAC
>NW_009716779.1:0-1382 GCF_000703405.1 Apaloderma vittatum | reverse complement strand
CGCGAAGAGGGGGCTGCCTGCGGGAGCCGTGCCCTTCTGTCTCCCGTTCCTGCCCGTCCGGCGCTGGCAGCCTGACCCCTAGCCCCGCTGGAGGCAGAGGGAGGCAAGTGACCACCCAGCTGGATTCCAAACCGTTCAGCGATAATATCACTTACAGCACAGCCCGCCCACCTTTTTCGGAGATTTTGCATCTTGGTTTTAGAGCATCTCACTGTCGTGTTCCCATTGCAGTAAATGAGCCGTGAGGAGCTCAGCTGCAGAACCCTTCATCCTGGAAGTAGAGGCTAACGTCTAGAAACAGCGGCAGATGACGAGGGAGGAATAAGGAGCCCTTTTCTTAATATTGAGAATGATTAACCTGGCAGTCATCTGCAAAACTGGTGGCTTCTTTGTCTCCTGAACTCATTAAAACATACTGGGAAGCACGTGCTTTAATCTGTTACTCAGCTCAGTTCAGAGGCAACCTCTTGGAATTCACTGGGTTTTCCTTTCTAAGAAGCCCAGCAAGGCAAGCATCTGT
The DNA here is from genome assembly GCF_000703405.1 of Apaloderma vittatum. Taxonomy (NCBI): domain Eukaryota; kingdom Metazoa; phylum Chordata; class Aves; order Trogoniformes; family Trogonidae; genus Apaloderma; species Apaloderma vittatum. The sequence goes on along the minus strand of NW_009716779.1, from coordinate 862 downwards.
GGGACCTAACAACCCCTTTTCTATCCCGGGGCTTTTCTCTGCATTTACTCCTTAAATGGGGCTCTTCTCTGTATGGGCTTTTGCCCCAAATTTGGACATTGCATTCTACAGGTCATGAGCTGGACCTAGCTGCTCCTGGGGACCGCATCTGTGTTATCTGGGTTTTCCTACACTAACATCCAAAAAGTATGTGGAAAGAAATATCAATATGTTTGCATTCTCAGAGTAAACCATTTCGTACCAATCACCTGATCTCCCACGTTATCTCTACGTAAATATTTCAGCACAGACAGCAAAAAGACTGGCACAGCGTGTGCTGAACGCTCCAGAGAGAAAGCTGAGGACACCAGGAGCCAGTCAGGATTGGCAAGGCTTCCTCTGTGCACCAGATAGCCCGTCTGCGTCCAGAGCTGAGAGACAGTTTAGGTTCTAAACCTCTGCAGAGGTTCCAGGTGCATCCACAGATTCTCTTGGCAACCTGTTCCAGTGTCTCACCACCCTCACAGAAAAGAATTTATTTCTTCCTTATATCTAATCTAAATCTATGCTGTTTCAGTTTGAAACCATTCCCCCCTGTCCTATCAATCACTACACTCCCTGATCAAGAGTCCCTCCTCTTTAAACACTGGAAGGCTGCTGTAAGGTCTCTCTGAAGCCTTTTCCTCTCCAGGCTGAACAATCCCAACTCTCTGAGCCTGTCCTTGTAGGAGAGCTGCTCCAAGCCTCTTTAATCATCTTTGTGGCCCTTCTCCAGACTCTCTCCAACAGGTCCATGCCCTTCTGGTGCTGGGGCCCCCAGAGCTGGATGCAGCGCTGCAGGTGGGGTCGCACCAGAGCAGAGCAGAGCAGCAGAATCACCTCT
>NW_009716778.1:70948-75847 GCF_000703405.1 Apaloderma vittatum | reverse complement strand
TTTTAAAAAAAATTATATATATTTATATATTATATATGTATATAAAGTGGTATGATATACAACCATTATGGTTAAGAAGAAAAAACAGAAAAGTTACAAAAAGGCCAGGTACATGTTCACCATTAGGTTTCTGTGCACAGTGTCCAAGAAAATAAACTTCCTTCTGAATGATGTGAATAAAATTCATGGGGCCTCCCGTTAACAAGGGATCTGAGGCACGCGACATGACGGCTGGGCAGCTGGATCCAATGCAGAGGATGATGAAAGAAATGAAGCGTTTCTGGGACTTCGGGGGTCTCCTGGGCAGAGGCCACCGGAGGAGTCTCGGCGGGAGATGAGAGTAGGAAGAGGAAGGAAGGAGCTGGGGATTGCATAGTGAGGAGGGATGCGGTATCAAATCTGCAGAGCACCTAAGAGCTTCATGCTACAGTTATCTTCGTTACGAAAGGAGTATTTTGAACTTTCTGGTTGTTTATCAATTTATGTTCCACTTTGTTCATGCATGCAGCCAAAGGGACTGGGCGAGCACCCAGGAGCTCCAGGCCACTGGTAACCCATCCCTTCTCTCTCCCAGTTGGGCAACACACTCACCATCACGGCTCGGCAGAGGATCCCACTCCCCGCCAAAAGCACCGATGACTTGCTCGCCACCTAGGAACTGCTACTTAACCATGCTATGCTTCTGCTGGGCCTCCTGGAATGACTAGGGAAGCAAACCACAGCATGCACACAAGTAACTTCTAGAAAAGAGGAGTAGGCTGTGATGAAAGAAGCCACCTGATTAAAGGTACACATTAAGTCTTGTCAGGTCTCTCCTCTCAAGGCATTAGATCTACTCCTTGGTATCTCCCTGGGGGGCTTTTCCCCTCCCACCCGAAGATGTTCATTGAATTACACTAACAGACTTGTTGAGTTGGGGAAGACTCTGGCTACTCCTTGATCCCCAGGTAGGAAGTACTTCAAAGACAGCTCCTCTCCCTAGCTAAAGGAAAACCCACCCACCTCATCCACACTCCTCAGTCAGGTGCGGTGGCTAGAATCAACAAGCCAAGACACTTTTCTCTTCTTCAAAGGGCTCAGTATGGAACTTCAGTTACTGCTAGAAGGATGAGAAAGTGGGACCAGAAGCGAAGCATAGGTTTGTCCATGGAGGTACCCCTACCTTGCTCCTACAGGTATCCACCTGCTCCTGTCTGCTATCAACCTGCAGCACCCAAAGCTCTCGTGAGCGATGGCTAAGCTGCCTCCTGAGAAACAGTTTACTCTCAGAAAGGCCAAACTTTTCATGTATTTTCAGGGAACTGCTATGGAAATCCTAACTTAGGATCACTTCAAACCCCCATGCGCTGTGTCCCCCTCAAAGCACTCAAATGCACATCCTTGCATCTTGGCTGAGATGACTGTACACGGAAAATTAACACCTATCAAATGGAGAAAACTTAAAAAGGACAGGAGGGGAAGGGAGCACTCCACCCTTCACATTTGGATACATGGAAGCACGCTAAAAATCTTAGCTTGAACCCTTTTATCAGCACATAAAATGAACTCAGTTTAATAATACATACAGGATACAAACACTACAGTTATATTCCCAAGACAGCACAAGAAATTCACAGCCAAGTCTTGATTCGATTTCCTTTACAATTACAATGCAGTCTTGAACACTGGACACAAGAGTCCAACATGCTATTTACATTTCACATTGTGGAGATGTTTGTGTGCTTGGAAGAGTTCTCAGTTCCAAACGAAAGTGTCATTCACTCATGATGATGCAGTGGAAATAAACCAAGCCAACCAGACAAGCCAACGACCACATTTGTGCTTCTGAAAAAAGTAACATGAAGTATCTTCACTGATGCAGTCACCTTCAACCGGACAAGCTGCCTTCCACTTTGCAGTCAGTGAGGTGTCCAGAGGCCAATTTCACCTCCCCTGAATTCTGGACCCTTTTGCTAGCAACCAGTAACACGAGTAATGTTCCAATAAGGTCAGCTGGGACACGCTAAGTGATATGGCCTTGGCATTTTGTCACATTAAAAACGGAGAGACACAATGGAAGAGAGAGAAGTCTCTACAGCTTTACCTCCTACAGCTTGAAGAGTTTGGACTCCCTCAACCATGAATGCCATCCAGAACAGATGAGTCTTCGCCAGATAGCACCTGCTGTTCACCCAAGAGGGAGGCACAGAGTCTGGGAGATCTTGGCTTTTGGAAGTCCACTCCTCAGACAAAATGTGACCATATGGATGAGACTGATTATGTCGCAGCCATAGAAATAGGCAAAGGCCATCTGTTCTTCAGCAGATCTGTTCAGACCAGCCTGCAGAAATGCCACACTGTTGCTCAAGGTTCCAGTAAAAAATAATAACAATAAAAAGAAAGAAGTAATAATAATAAACGAAAAGAAACCCATTTGTCTGTGTTTCCTATCCAGCGCTCTGCACAGCATGCAGCGGGGCAGCAGAGTTCCAGGATGCTTTACAAAAGTGCAATATCCATGTCAAGTAAAGGAAGTGCTGGCTGGACAAAGGTACACAGCTCACACTGCAGTCACGTTATGCTGGCCTCCAGAGAGCAAAATGTTATATCCGTAACATTCTTTCCAGTTATATTCTGAAGTCACAGAGCACATACCTCCACATCTGTGCCTTGCTGCAAGTACCAAAAACTGTCAGAAGTTGTTCTGGGTGTTAGGAGGGGCTATGCCAAACCCTGGAAGGAAGCAGGTTGAGGCAGCTGCTCCATTAGATGCTGCAAATAAAAAGGCATAGGCTCGCTCCCCCGTTAGCCCTGCTGGCACAGATAATACCAACCCAAAGTGCAGTCACACACACATTTTGGATGCATTCTGTATACAGAAAAAAATCAATATACAGAAGCATTTCTTTTTTGCATGGTTCCCCACACCCTCCAGCTCTCAGAACACTTGCCTTCCGCGAGTAGGACTGGGCCACAGATGTTAGAGCAGTTCCCCTAAAACCGATAGCGTGAGTAGCAATCTGAGCACATCCTTGCAAGGAGAGATGACAGCAGAACAGCTCAGTCTTAGTAAGGGTTATATGGCTCTTGCTTCTGTCTTCAAAGCACGGGGAAGTTTCAGTTTTCCTCAGATAGCAGTTGTGTGCATCAGGCCCTGCAAGCTAACCATGTTGCGTGCTTGCACACCCGGGTCTCCTGGTAGGCTGTAAAACAAGGTGGAAAACCTGGTGCTCATGAGCCACAGTCACCTCCATACCACCTGTGACTACGTTTCCCTGCCCTTGTTTATTTGATAACACAGAGGTATGTTTCAGTGTGAAGCCCATCAAACATGTCTGAAAGGGCATACTCAGTCCTGAGCAAGAAAATCCTGCTTCCAGAGATCCACGGTGAAGTGTGAAGTTTTCTCCAAAACCTTCTCTTCCTGTCTGCATGGTGGTTGCCTCCTCCCTGTCTCCCTCACTTCTTTGAATGGTAATACCTGGCTTACAGCTTTTGCAGTCTATTAGTGGTTTCTATCTTAAAAGGAATCTCAAAGCTTGCTCTTCAACAGAGCTGTACCATTTTACAGCAGATACCACCATCCTAGTTAGCTACCTGCTAGGAGCAGTTCCTACCTCACTGCAAGAAGGCAACTGACTTGAGTAAAGGCAGATTGGTAGATTCTGTGCCCCGTACAGCAAACGTGGGGTAAACAGACACAGAGTCTGAACATCATCGAGGTGAAGACTAACTGCCTCTGCCAATGGTTCGATTCCAGTTTGAGAGACGTTTTCCACTTCATTTCCTCTGCCAGTTATTTAATATAATGCTCAGCAGCTACACTAAGTTGCCCCTGCTCAGAGGTAAAAAGACAAAAAAAGAACATTATAGTCACCCTACTGAAAGGGCAGTACTCGACAGTACCTCCCAAGAGGCAGTCTCCTCTTCCAGTAGGAAGCTGTCAGTGCCCTTTGGAGCACTGCTCTTCAGTGGAAAGTACAGCACCAATGGAGGATGTTGCCCTTTGCAGGCACCCAGCTGCCCCTTGGCAAGCTTTGTTCTGCCTCATGTCTAGCAAAATGTCTTACATGTGCCTTAATATGGTCAGATAGTGGTTAGCAATGTGCCTTGAAAAACAAAATGGAACAAAATAAAACAAAATAAAACAAAATAAAAACCTGTTCCGACAGTCACGATGTTCTCCGGATGTCATTTGACTTTCTGACTCTGGAACACAGAAGAAGATACACTGATGATCTTGTGAGTGTGTTAGGACTGAGGCTCCAAAAACCTCCTTCAATGCCAGTTCAGCAACCCTGTGCTGTAAATTATGATGATTTTTTTTTTGTTAAAAAAAGAAATTAAAAAGTTCAGCAGAATTCAAAGGTCACTCCTGTAGGGAGAACTTGCATTTGCTATTAATCCATTGGTGCTTCCGGTCTCTCTTGCTCTTGCGAGTTGACTGTCCCATAAGATCTAGCATCAGACAGTTGAAACCCTTTAGTGCAAAAATACCCTTGCTGAAGTCTTCCAAGTATTTTCCTGGAAAAAATTTGGCACCTAGTGGGTGGCTGGCTACTGTTTGATCTGTGTGTCAGCCCTGGAAAGGCAGCACCCAGAATGCCAACTCCAAGTACCTGGGCTTCCCTGATGGAGCAGAGAGGTCAGGTTCAGAGCAACGGACACAGCAGCTGACTGGTGCTGGGATCATCCGCTTCTCCTTAAGAATTCATGTGCTAGATATAGTGGGGAAGAAAAAGGCATTTTCTTAATGGATTTAAAAAAAAGTTAATCAGGGTAGTGGAATGAATTGTTCCAGGAGGGCCCCAGGCTCCCAAGTTACAGTGGATATGCAGTGATACCACAAGGCAAGGACTTTCCCTCCTCGCTTGCACGGGGCACAGGGCCAGAGGGCTCCCACCAAAACGTTGCATTATG
>NW_009716778.1:53752-70917 GCF_000703405.1 Apaloderma vittatum | reverse complement strand
CTCCTGGAGCACCAGCTACAGGCACTGAGCCTCCGCTTCTTCAGTGTTTGACAGACTGCTGATCCCACTGCAGAAGTGAAGAAGATCTACCACCATCTTTCACTGAGCCCCTCTGGGGAACAGAAGGGGAAAAAAAGGGGGCAGAAGGTGTTCACCAACTTTTTCTGACAGGCTACACTAACAAGCTGGCGCCCAGGCAGGTGGACCTGGTTTCTTGCCTGGGTGCTCTCAGCTGCTTGCCTGCCCATGCTTGCTCTCTCTCACACATCAGGTACAAGGCGAAGGCTTAAATTCAAACGGGGCTTCCGCTCCGGTGGGCAAGTACCAGGTTGGAGGGATGGTCTGGAGAAAGAGAAGGGGCTGCACTAGATTTTGGGCAGAACAGCAGGATTGTTCTACGAGGACAGCACAGGGGCACAGCAGTTGGCACATTGTTTAGTCTGACTGCACATGTTGGTTTTGTTTTTTTGCTTTTGCTTTTTTGTTTTAATGCACACTGCCAGCATCTGGACGAGGTTGGTTGGTGGCGAGGTATTTGGCTCTCATGCTGGAGGTGTACTGGAGGAAGACAAGACAAGAAAACAAAACAAGCAGAACAGAAAAGTAAGTCAGAATGACTAACGTAAACACGGAACCGCAGATTACGACCACCTCCCAGCATAAAATGGTCTGTATTTACAGCAAGCATATCAAGGAGCTGCTGGCTCAGTCTGACAAGGAAAGTTTCACAAGTCACTGCATAGTCCACTCATGGTAACACACAGTTGGCCTCCTGCAAGGATGCCGGCTGGGTCAGTGCAGATGGGCTAATCATTTATCCAAGCTCTCTACAGAGAAGGAAATCCCATAGTCATTGAGTCGAAATATGCCACAGTGCACTTGGGAGAAAAAAAGAAATGGAAATGATGCAGATGTAAAAATCCACCTCAAACCTTCAGGCCCTCTTGGTCATGTTATTGCTTTTCAACCATGCCAGAAAAGGTGGCTGAAAAGAAAACAGGCACGCTCTGCACTTTTACATTGCAGTTTACAGCAACGAGGGCATCAGAGGACTGCATGCATCACAGATGGGCAGTTTGAAAGGGAAGTGTGGAAGAATGAACCTCTGAATAATTTATACCCAAGAAAGAACAGACCCTGTCAGGCTGGAAACAGGCTGCCATCAAACAAGATATTAGCTAACAGTTATCAGATGGTTAATAATCCACTGTGGCTTGGGATCCAACCTGCATGCCGTGCAGTAGTAGGCAAGACTCCAGCTTGGGGGCAAGAAGAGAAAGTCAGAAAGATGAGAGGTTGTTTTGGTTTGGGGGTTTTGTTTTCTCTTACTTCTTTTTGATTCTAAGCAAGGTAATCCAAAACAGCTCCCAGAAGCTACTGAGGTAACATATGCCATTCAGCTTTGAATAACAAGCTGAAAAGCATGTAAATAATACCCAGCAGTAAGAACAAAAGACTTTGCCTCTTTATGCCAATGTGCTCAATGCCTTCATCATGACCACATTACTGCTTCTGGGATTCTGCTACCCTGATACTAATAACCAAGCAACGAGGACAGACATTTTATTCCTCTTTTTACACCAGCTGAAGCTTGAATAATTCTATAATATCCACATCTTACTTCCCAAGAGAGCTCTTCAGCATACTAACTTTTTATCACCTTTAAAACTGAACCACATAAAATAGCCAGTGAAGCTGGCAAAGAGACAACTGAAAGGCAGTGGCACACCAGGAGGTATGATTTATCTTGCTCACTGGGAAAGAACGTTATCAGGCATCTTTAGGCTCTCAAAAGCTCAGCTGTCCAAAGGGGTTTTCAGAAAATTAACAGTATTTTATCAATTTTCCTTCAAAGACCAACCCAGGCTGAGCCTCTGCACAATAGAAGAGAGAAACTACTCCTTTAGCAGAGCTGACCCCATTGGCATAAGATGAAGACACCTGTGGCTTATTTGCACATTCATCTTTTAGTGTCTCCCATAATTGGAAAGCTTGGTGCAGAACATGGATCTTTATATAAAACTCTGGCCCAGAAACAGCATCTATATTTAGAAGACAAAGGGTACATCTTGTTCTTTCTCTTTATAAGATGTATTTTTTGTCAGTGAGAAGGAAAAAGGTAGAAAATAAGAAGCTGAGCCAGTTTAAGGACTATGTTCTATACAGTTTATTAAATGTGATTACTGTTTCAGAAATAAAGCTTAGAGCATTATTAAAATATATGAGACTAAGCCAACAGGCTCAGAGAGGCTTAGAAGCCAAAGAACTTTCTCATAGAATAAGTAGGGCATGTTTCAGGTAGTGCAATGCTGAAATTAGCAGCCAAACATCACACTAAGAAGAGGGTCTTAGAAGGCAAAATGCTTATAATTGCTTGTTTTCCACTTGTATTCTGTATGGTGACATGATAGGAGATGAGTATGAACTTCCAGGTGCTAAAGTTTTGGAAGAAGTATTAGGAAAAAAATCTCAGATCATAGGAGGTTACTGTGCATCTTCCTGGACAAGTCATACAGGTTCAGCACACAACATGCAAGGTCAACTTTTTTGGGGGCATTAAAATCAAGAAGGGCCACACAATGAACTGCATTTCAAGGATGTACAAAGTACACCCATCACAGAGAGAGAAGTCGATAAGAATTCACTCCTTTCTCCACCAAGAAAACACCCCACAGTTGTTAAGTGTCACTAAAAAAACGTAATCAGAACATGGGATTTGGACAGTTAAGCAGAGGACATTTTACATTCAAACCTACCTGCAATCCACCACAAGGAAAAAAAAAATCAAGACTCAAAGAGTAGTCAGAGTTAGGGCTGATGTTCTCTCCTTAACTGAGGACTTTTGCACCTTTGTACCTTTTCCAATTACAGTTTGAACCAGTTACTCCTTCAGTAAAAGTGTATTTTTAATGACCATGATAAGTATGATTAAAACTTGGCAGCAGAGACCTAACACTTCACCAGCACAGCTCTATCAGCGTGCACTGGATCTTCACGCACTGCATTAGACTCCATGCATGAGAACGCTTTGCTCCACGTGCTGTTGACAGTAGCCCCTCATCCAAGTCCTTCAGTGCATCCTCTGCTAGAAGTGGAAGAAAGATGCTGTGGAATACACACATCCCAGTATCTGGACAGGCCAGTAGATGAAGATACACCAGCAGATACTCTCCAGTCACATGGATATGAAACTGAACTACATTAGCCATAGTTAAAATGACTAAGTCTTTAGCTCCTTCTGAAAGAAATTCTAAAAACTGAGCACAATTCAGAGCTGTGGCAGCCTTGGACTCTACTCGGAGGTAACCTGGATACAGTGTCTGACACAGCTGTAAGCTACACAGTTGCATTTAGTTTCCTTTAAAGAGGAGCTTTCATAGAAGGTTAAAGAACATGCACAATGCAATCATTCTTCCAGTACTCTCGCTGGAAGTACCCACGTGCCTATGCACCCTCATTTACCCTTTCAATAACAGTGCGGAGGACAAGTTGCAACCCATACCTTCACCACACTGTCAGCTACCCTAAAAAGAGTACCTAAAGGACGTCTTGTTACTGTTTTTCCTGGTGGCTTGTGCTATTCAACACAGCACACCTCTCAGTCTCTTACCAGTCCACTAGGGCAAACACAGCTGATTTCGCACAAGTATTTTATTAATTCCCAAAAGGAAGCCCAGCCAAAAAACAAACCTCTCCCCCTCACATTCGGCCTTGTTGAGGGTATAAACTTTCATAAGCATGGTTTGCCAGCACATACTAGTTAGGCGCTTAACACATATAGCCTGTGTACAAAAGAATCACTGGCTGCAAAAAAAAAAAAAAAAAAAAAAAAACAACAATCAGTTAATTTTGGAGACCATAAATTCTACCAACTCCTGCGAACTGTGCACAGCATGAGTACTTACATCTAGCTGAGCTATCCAGGAAGATCACTTACTATATGAAACCATGACTCCTCAGTACAAACCATTTACTATTTGTGGTTAAAAACCCCACTCATATCTCTTCAGCTACCCTGACTTTGATTTCCTGCCAGAGCTATTCAGGTAATCCAATAAACACCAAAGCTTCTGGATTCAAGTTCTTAAAGGTTGATCCACCTCTCAGATAGCTAGAGCACAGTAAACACACAGGGGTTGGTATCATTATGTATGGGAGGTACAAGATGCAAGGAAACAGCCAATTCCAGCCTGTGGGTTCTGAATTCAAAGGGACTTAAGCTTTTCAAATCAAAAGAAGAGAGCTTCTGTTTGTTTTGTTTGTTTTTGAAGTCTTGGGAAGAATGTAACGCCTTTTTCTTAGCCCTGCAGACAGCCACAGTAAACTCTGGGTGTGACCTTTGGTAAACAGAAGACAGTACAGACTGAGATCAGGTCATGCCTCAGTCCAGAGGAGGTAAGTCCAGAACAGAGACACTAGAATTCCCCCCCACACAAGTAGTATCTCATTTCATGGAACAGACCCATCTTACATCACTACAATATCACCTGCAGGAATAAAAAAAAAAAAAAAAAAAAAAACCACATAAAAATCACCATAAGTTGATGCCTAAGAGCAGTCTTCTCAAGACTTGAGACTGAAGAAAGTGGTGACCCTTTCAAAGGTGCCAGCCCCATGCCTCAAGACAAATTTGTCTGTGTTCATGCACCAGGGCAGAGAGCATCAAGACACCCGATTCCGACAGCAACTTCCCAGCACGTCACAAGGCAGGCAGACAAACGGCAAGAGGCAGCAAGAATGCAGACCAAGCAGCAACATGACAGAAAGGAATCCAATGCAAGGCTGACAAAAGTCTCAACAAGAGCAGCAAGAAAGAAGGAACAGGAGCTTTATGGACACGTATTTCTGGGAAGAAAATGTAAGATGCGGGTCATTGACCGCATGAGCCAAAAGCAACAGGACCTCTGCTCCATCTGGAACCAAACACCTTCCAGTTACTGTGTGACTGTAGTTCCACTGAAGAAGCACTGTTCTTCTTACCAGGTGAGTTGCCTGGCAGCTCTAATTATACCCTATATTCAACCAAGCTACAAAATTACAAGGTCTAATAGAGATGACCAATTCCTTCTGTAGGCACATGGCTGCATCATGGGCCACTGTGAGGGAAGAAACACTTGCGGTCTTGGGGAGCATCAGCAACTACAGCCCATTAGGAATTCAGGCACTGAAATGGTTCTAGGAGGACCCTGTTCACAGAGCCTGTGGGACATGGATGGGATGATTTGGACACACAGAGAACAAACAAAACGGTAAAAGGTTTTGAAACAGAATGAAACAGATCTTAGAGCTTATGTCTTGACCCTTAGGGCAGTGTTTGTTGTTTGTGTTTTTTTTTAAACTTGCTCCTTTCGGATTTTAAAATGCAAGGATAAAAGCTGCACATGGATCTACCAGGCAACAAAGTAACTCTTCATGACAGGCCATCACTACTAGCCAGGATCATAGAATGATCTTTCAATAAATTCAAAATCCTACTAAGAAGCTAAAAAAACCTGTGGCAGGTAAGTATTGGGGGTTTCAGGCACATGCTGTTATGACCAGTCAAGACAAATGGAACAGCAGTAGGGTTCAAGGGAAGCCAAAAGCTGACTTAAGACAACTAGTCCTGACTGAAAAGCTGCTAGATCGGTTCTCTTTACTTCTAGAGAATGGCTTCTTGTGATGAAAGAACTATTCTGCATTTGAAGTGCTAGGTTAGTTCTACATTCCAGCAGCGCTCGGTACTAAGTGTTCAAATGGTTCTCAAGTCTGGACTCTGAGTTGAAGCTGCTGTGAGTTAGCTTTTGGGTACCTACAATGTGCACCAGAAGCCTTTACGATGTTGATACTGCTCCTTGAGTCTGCACCAGCGCAAAAACTGATTTCAATTTTAACCCTTGGCAGGAGGGAATGGGGTGGGAGGTGCAGAGGGAAGGAATGTGAAGAAATAAAAGGCACTGGCCTGGGATAAACAGTGCAGGGATGAAGGGAGTGGTTGGGAGTGGAAAAGGGGTTGAGCAAGAAGGACCTTTTTTCCAGTACCTGTTCCATTTGCGGGCGCTGTTACCAGTATGTCCGTGCACTGTCCGAGGGCTTAAGCTGCCAGCTCATATGGCTGCTACTGTCCATGGCAGCCAAATACAACTGTGATGACGCAAGAAAGAGAGAGAAAAAGAGAGTGCAGCCTCAACGTGCATGAAAAACACAGTGCAAGCAAGTGAAACGCTGTGGTGTGTGTCAGCGACAAGGTGGGCTCTACAACCCTAAGGGAATAGCCCTGTGGCAAGAAGGAGAAAACAGAAGGAATGAGAGAGGGGAAAAAAACAAACAAACAAACAAAAAGCCAGGAAAGTAACGGACAAACAATGCAGCAGGATCATCACATCTTAGTTTTCACCATCAGTTCACAGAAAGCTAAATGGAATATATCAGCTCTGTCCACTCACTGGACACAACCTACCTGGATGGTTACCCCTCTCTATTCCCTCCCCCCAAAAGAGGCAGATGTGCATTGGCATCCCCTTCTCCTCACTCTCCTCCCGCATATGATTTGTTAGGAAAAGTTACAATTTTTTCTGCCTCAGTATGTTTTCAGCCAGCTGCTATGGAGAACTGCAAACACACACACACAAAATCGCAGAAAAGCTCCTTTCCCATGCCAATATGAGAGAGGCAGTATTTTCCTTCTTTCCACTGCTCATCTACTACGCCCCTCCAGAAAATGCATGTATCCTATAGACTGTTCCTCGTCTCCTCTAGGAGAAGCTCCCCTTGTCTATAGGGGCAGCACTGCACTCTCCTCCTCCCTCAGCTCCTGCACTTCCCTACAGCCATACTGACAGGTGCCAAGTCAAGTTACTCTGAAAAAAAATAATAAAATAAATCTCATCTTTATCTACTCTCAGAAAGCAGCCTAAGGCACCAGGACTCAGATCCCCCTGCTCAGGGTATCAACGCAAACAGTTACTGAAGAACCAGGGAAGTTTTTGCATGTCTAAAGCCCCCGTGGAAAGGAGTGTGCTTTCTCTGAAGCAGAAGAGCTGTACAGGGCAAGGGGAAGCAGGACCTACAGACACTGAACGAACACATGCCTCGGCAGTACCAGAGGGCCAGTGCCCTTCTTACACCGGGAAACGCCAGCAGAAAAGCACTTGCCACACTGTACTGTGTGCAGCACATCAGCTCTTCTCCCGAGGACCATCTCGTTGCTGAGAGCAGATAGTGCTACCAGAGCTTGCGACCGGAGTATCACCAGGGATCAGGAAAAACTCTTTGTGAAGGTTGAAAGAGGTCTGGACAAGTACAGAGACAAGGATCAACTCTCCACTTTTCCACTTTCTCTACAGCAAGATAAACTGGTCCTTTTGAAGTGAAAACATGAATGTGATGTCCTCTTTTCCACCACAACTCCTGCTCCTTCATCCTCCAACCTCCTCTTCCTCCCCTTCCCACGAATTTGACCCACGCACCAGACAATGTATTTTCTTTACCTACACCTGAAGACTGGTTGATCATTAAGCATGCTACTACTCATCTTCTGCAATCACACCAACAAGTTAGTGAGCACTGCAATGGCACGTTCTCCAAGTTCTGGTGTAAGTAAGGCTTACACAATCCAGTGAAGGAGGGCAATAGTCATCTAGTTCTTACACAGACATGAAGGCAAGCCCATGTTTTATCCTGCATAAAGAAATGGCTATCGGGCCACTCCAAATGCCAAAACCTTCCATGAAAGTTTTTGTGTGGTTTTTTTTGTTTTGTTTTCCTCCATAGGAAATTAAATACAAAAATAGATTCTAAAGAAAGTAAAACAGTTGTGAAAGAAAGATTAAAGAAAAAAATCTGAACAAAAAAAAAAATACAGGTTTCACCCTACCATCTCTTTAGGGCATATTAAGGAGAGAGGTTCAGCAATAACTCTGAATTTACCATTTTAATAAGTCTCTTTTTAAACTTGAGGAACTGATGCCACAGACAGCAAGTACACTGCATGCAAGTGAATCATTACGCACCAAGATACTCATGCACTTCAGTGGTGGCAGGACTGGGCCCATAGGATTACCAGTGTTAACAGATTGAATTTTATTCTTCTTATGTGCTATGTCCAAAATAGCATAGCAGGGTTTTATTCTCCATGGCAGGTGAGACATGACTTGTGTATTCAAATTGCTGCCATTTATGGGCCAGATCCTGTGTTTGGCTGCACAGTCAGCTCCCTTGAGATTATATAGGAGTGGCAAATGTATATTCCCCAAAGTTGCTGAAGCAGAGAGGAGCAGTAAAGAGAGACTTACTGAGGGAGGTGGGGACTCCCGGCCAATGAGCGGGGTATTCTCGCAACGGGGGTTCTGGAAATTTGCATTCTGGCTCCTAGGAAAGGAAGACACACATGGTAACAGGGGCACTTGCCATGCTTCTCTGAGGAAGGTCTCTGATGGTGACACGGGATAGAGCACATGTACCCCCAGAACTACCGCAGCAGGCCAGTTTCCCCCAAAGCTTTCTTACAGGCTAGGTGGATCCCCTTTTTCAGACAAGGGCACAAAACTAGCCTTATTTTCCTCATATCAAGCACTATCTTTACACTCTTACTCAGAAGGGCCCACACTGAATCATGTCAAGTGATTTAAAAATAGATCTGCGTAAAATATGCCTCACTGCAGCATCAGAACTGTCAAGCTGCAGAAATGAAGATAAAATGAGGACACAGTCTAGGGGGAAGAACAAAATTATGTGGCAGCCCAAAAAAGATGGGTGCTGAAGGTAGTCCAAGTGTGATCAGGGTTAGGCACTTTGGGAGAAAGCTCTGAAGATCCCACCTGGACTAGGTAGCTGCAGATCACAATAGATGTCACAGCTGACTGCAAATAACATGTAAGGACAGAGCCTGCAGGTTTTGTCTTGGCTCTCAGTCTCTCAGGAGGTTTAGAATCTTCTGGCACGGCTGCTCTGTCTGATGAATTAAGTCTTCTGGTGATCAGAATCATTGGATAATTAGGAGCCCAGACAACACTTTCCTACCTCTTTTCACAGATTTCTAAATCCTGTGGGACAAAACTGTTCACATTTTTGAGTACGCTCTCTAACTCAACTCTTTCTACTGCAGCACTTCAATGCTATCCCCTTCTCCCATTAGATGCCAATGAGAAAACGCTTTTTTGAAACTTTGGACAAAATCCTTCATCACCTGCTACTGCTTGGTCAAAAATGCCAGTCTCACAGCACTTGGCAACAACATAAATCAGAGCAAAGGAACCTGGACAAGCTGCAATACAGCTTCTTGCCGGGATACTCACATGTACTCCGTGACGGGAGCATTGCTGACTGTGTGTGCTGCTGCTGGAATGCTGGTCTCACTGCCATAACTACTCCCACAGCTATAGAGGCTGGGCATGTGCACTCTGTAAAGATTATCGTGTGTTTGTCTACTCCCTTGAGCAGCTGATTCTTCTTCCCCATCATCATCTGAGCTTCTGCAAGAAGGAGAAAAAGTTCCTCCTAGAACCCTACAATTACCCCACGTGTGGGGTTTGCAGGAAACCATGGTAATCCTAGGAACCTCCCAACCATCTTCCACACCTCCACATTTATACCCGTTTGGGATGCCTTAGGGTGGCAGTGTCAAACACAGCCTACACCAAAGTGACTCAGACCTCCCACAGACACCATCTGGACTTTAACACTGCGTGATCCCCCCTACAGCCTCCCTACGGTCTTCTCTCTGGGCTTGGCAGACAGCAGTTCTGCAGCTACCCAGTCACACAACCAAAGAATGGACACACATCCTGAAATACACAGCACTTAAAAAAGCCAAAACAAAACAACACACCAAAAAAACAAAACAGAGAGGTGCAGTGAGGATGTAGTGCCATGCAGCCCACAGAAAGCATCCTTCAACTACAATCTGTGTCCTTCCATTTCTTGTAGTCATGTCCAAAGAGCTTACGAGGCTAAGTCTCTGTAGACTTCTTTCAAGTCCCATTCTGGTTACAAAGGGTCTGCTTCAGCTTCTAGCAAAATCTCAGAAGTCTTTACAGAGACTAAGTCACAACACTTACGTCTAAAGGCTTTAATCTCTCAGAATGCCAGGATATTAAAACAATTCTAGTACAGAGTGGAGCTGATCGCCAGCTAGTTCCTTCCACTTGTCCCGTACTATTCTCTTGTCCCGCCTATAGAATATACACCTCTACTTTATCTTCCTAATTATGGGATGAAGCACCAAGGTCTGAAATACATTTTAGTGGCGCTTGACAAAGAGAGTGAAAGGCTCCACAAGAAGCACTTCATTGCTGGAGGAGACAACATGGACATCACTAGAATATCCCAACCATCACCTGCATCTTCTGTACCACACGGTGGCACTGAAGATTTATTCAGGGAAGTGCAGCCTGCACAGTCTCTTACAGGCAATGAAGTATGACATCCTCCACCTCCCAGAGGGAGGCAGAGGAAGGAATGGTGCTCCAGGGAATGCAAGAGGGAATCTGTCAGCTCACAGCAGCAGCCTGAGCCTGCTGGGGCTAACAGGGCTGGCAGCACCCAAGATACCACTGTGCAAACCTTTGTCCTTCAAAGGGGCAGACCACCATTCTCTTCTTGGTCATGTCACTGCAGCTGCCTGTGGAAGAGGGTAAGGAAACCAGCCATTTTCCTAAGTGTTATTCTGACACGTTTCCCCAAGGCTTTCTCTGCAGGCACTGCAGGACTGGCGGACTCTGGCTTCCTGCTATTGTTCAGGATGTTCCATTTTACTTTGAACCTTGTGCCTGGGCTTAGACCACAAAAAAATCACGTTTCAGGACGATGGAAGAGAATCTGCTGCACAGTCTATTGCTCTTCTGCAAGAACAGAAAATCTCACAGCTATTTTAATAGCTGCATGTGGTGCAGCAGCCAGTCGGTGAAGCAAAGGTTTGCTCAAGACTTATTGATCAGTCTGGTTATCATTGTAAATATTAGTTTCAAACCAACTCTTTTGTTAGATGGCTGCCACCAATTTGCAAGTATGTCATCTGCCCATGCTACTGCCAGCAAGATAGTTCCCAGTTTCTGCTAGCAAGTTAGTCATCCCAGTGTCAGCAAAGGCAAAAAGGCAAGTGTGAACTGCTTCTCATGCCAGTTCTCTTCCCCGTACTAGGAGATATGCCTCAGAGCAATGTAACAGAATAGGTATTCTACAGAGATGGCACACAGTTCAAGCATTACCTCTCTCTGCAGCTATAATCATTCATCTCTGACTTGACTCAGAGCCCCACTGTACCAAATGCTCTGTATACAGAGTATTGCAGTGCAATAAGGTTCAGATGTAAATATTAACCACAGCCAGAGCAAAAGCCAATCATTTTTTTTCTGCTGGACCTGTGCTTACAAAGCCTCATCCTTCACACTCCTGGGACTGTATGGGAAAGCTCCATATGCTCATGGGCATAAATCCAATAACCAGTCTTCATTAAGGAAAAGCTCTACAATGCTACAGGATCTAAACCCTCTCTATACCTCTTTTGCTGCCAAGTGTGTGGGACGCTGCACACAATGGAACTGAACATGAGAGCTGTCACAAAGGAGAAGAGAACCAAGTAGATGAGGCCTTCCACTCCGTCATAGCAGAAGCCCGTCAAAGCCTGGACATAATCCTGGAGAGAGAAATGAGCAGAGTTTCATGGTCACTGTAGAGTTAACATGGAGGTGTAATTCAAAAGCCCTTCCCCTGGACTACATTCTCTGAACAACTAAAGAGATTGTATTCCCTTTTCTGGAGCATATTTCTCCATTAATTTCAGCGACCTCAGGTGCTTTTCAAAACTCATCTAGTCCTTTTTTCATCTCACAAACCCCAGCTTGGATTTAGATGTGGAAGTATTTTCAACCCCACATAATAAGGCTTTAAGAGAAAGAAAAGGAACAGAAAAAAAGCCAAAGCATTCTTATCCACCCAACTTAAGACAGCACGTTTTCTCACCTCCCTCACTATGTACCACTGCCCAAGAACATGAGCATGGACTGTCTGTTTCTCCACCTTCAGAGACACAGTTAGTTAGGCCACGCTGTACTGCAGCTATAAGGCATTCCACTCCAGGGGAAATGCAACATGGGAAGGCCTTAGGACTGCAGCTTATAGATGTATGAAGGTCTTCCCATGTTGATCTCTAAACAGCAAGTTAACTTGATCCAAATTCCCATTCTCCTTTCTGCTGCAGTCAATCAGTAAAAACTGTTGTAAAGTGTTTTGGCACATCAGAGATCTGAGATAATCAGTATGCTACAGGCTCTGCATCTCCCTTGTTCTTTCTTAGCTCAGGGCCGGTTACTGAGTACTCACCAAATGCAGACTCCGGCAGTCTACTAGAGCTGTCAGTTGCTGCAAGTTGATCTCTGTTGAATTTAAAACCTCCTGGACCCGAGTAAGATACTCCTGTAAGAAACAATCCAGCGATTACTGCAAGGAAATGGCTCAGAAGCTGATCTTGGGCTTTGTCCAAGGGTAAGAGAAATCAGAAAGCACAAGGAGAGCAAACTTGAGGAGACTTACCTTGGAGGTGGGGTGCTCTTTGCTTGCTGACCTCATGAGTTCCACAACATCATCCTGCATTTCTACCAGAGCCTTGTGGCTTCCTGACAGCTTCTGCTCAACACAAAACATGCAATACTTCAGCAATTCAGATCACATGCACGAACAGAACTCCTGGAAAAAGACTTGAATCCTACTTCTCAAATATTGAAGCATCATTTGTAGGATTGGTACAAGTTAAGGATGCCTCAGTCAACGTGTGCAGCTGTTATAGGATTAAGTTTGATTTTTACCAACCTGGAAGAAGTACAGACAGAAAGAAGAGTGGAAGGGAACAACTAAAAAGAAAAACCCACAATCAAACAACCTACACAAAACACATACACCAAAAACCCCCCCCCATACATACAACTGGGGCCAGCTCAAGGACAGAAAGGAGAAAGAAAAGACACACAGCACTAATGTTCTCATCACAGACGCAGCTTGGTTTTTCTACTAAATCAGACGGCCAAGAAAGACTTAATGTGAACATTACAAGTTGTTTGTATTAGGGTGCAGCCTTCACATCCCATTAAAGCATCCGTGGGAATTTCTCATGCAATAGCATGTCAGAGAGTATTCAGAGCAACCAGAAATGCAACAGATGGCAACGGTGCATCATACCACAGCTTGAAGAGTTCTTACCCCACCCTTGAAAACAGAGGAAGACAAGACTTAAAAAAATCCTCAGTATAAACGGTGATGCAGCTGGTGTCTGCTGAACAGTGGGTGGTGTGGGTTCATTCTGGCCTCTGATACATAAGGCAAAGTTTGGGATGGGCCCAGGCGCTGTTCTTCCGCCCTCACACAAAAGAATAATGACTCACATTTATACTTTAGGATACAAACTGTTCGATATCCAAGGGATTCAAGAGGCATACATTGAGACTCACTCCCTCACCCACAGAAGTGGCTGCACTTTGGGAGTGGAGAGTTGCCACCGTGTAACCCAAAAGAACTTGCAAGATGAGATTCAAGGCAGGAAGCACATCGTTTCCCACCCTGGCATTAATTGTGGGTGCTCTATCTCCATGCCGCTGCTCTTAGAAGAATGCCACCTAAACAGAGGTACCATGAAAAAAGCCATGGTCCTCATCACATCACATATCCTCCTAAGAGAGCATCCTGGACCTGAAGCTACACAAGTAGCAATGAAGGTAGAAAAAAAATTACTAAATTACAGTGCCACCTCAGTGCACAGCTGAAAAGTAGCTACCAAAGCTTTACCAGCAGGTGAAATCCTCTCTAAAACTAACACCTTGCAGCTTGCTGCACGCTGACTTCAAAACCATAGAACCTATACCGTGGCAGGATCCTGAGAAGGGGTGAAAGGAGGGAGGATGCTTAAACTCACCTGCTGGAATGGGTTTGGGTATCCAGCACTACACGTAATATAATAGCGGAGAGTATCTACAGAGATAAAAGAAGAGAGAGTCATGCAAGATACACTGTTCCATCTTTGCAGTATTTTACAATATCCACAAGGGAGGTGTTAAGTTCTG
This sequence comes from Apaloderma vittatum, assembly GCF_000703405.1. Lineage (NCBI taxonomy): Eukaryota > Metazoa > Chordata > Aves > Trogoniformes > Trogonidae > Apaloderma > Apaloderma vittatum. The sequence goes on along the minus strand of NW_009716778.1, from coordinate 56,887 downwards.
AAAGCAATACACAAAATGAAAATACAATATAAATGGAATCACTTCCCTCTCTCCATGTACGATTACAGTGCATGGATGGCAGTAGTGAAAGGGATTTAAGCTGTTTTTGAAGAGAAAAGATTTAATTCTTTTGAACAGTGAAAGATAATGAGGCTGCCCTGCTTAAATAGTTAGATGAAACACCCAATAAGTTTTATTCAGGAGTCAGGACTATGCACTTATCCATTGCATAGACATAAGACAAGATCTCAACTGAGAATAAATCCAACTGGATGTTTAATTTCTGCAACTTCCAAGTATCAGAATACTATTCTATGGTCACTGAAAGCAACCACTGATAGTTGCCTAGGGCACATAGTAAAGAGACAACTTTCAGCCAGTTCAGTTCAACAGCCACAAAGCCACAAAGTATTGGCACAGGAAAGGCAGTAGCAGTGATATAAATACAGTCTGCTATCAAAACTACCTGTGGAAGCACACTGTTGGGCCAAAAAGAGGTACATACACACATGTGCTACTACATAATGCTGAATATACTGCTCCCTAAATGGACAAAAGTTCAAGCATTTAAAAGAAAAAAGGGCAAAAAAGGACCATCTTTACAACTGAAAATTCCTGTCATGCTCAGGGAGACTAGTTTTAGGCAACGCTCTGTAGAAGAATGTAGGAATATTCTCCCAATTAAAGAAAACCGTAACTTTCAGTAATACAATTTCCTAAAAATAATACCACTTTCAAAGCAAGCGATTAAATGGATGGAAGACAAGATCTTGTGTTTCTGACACCTATTAGGGATGAACAAATAAACAGCAGTCTGTTTTCTGATGGATGTCACTTGCACAATTAGATTTTAATTAGACTAACTGTAAGGGTGCATCTTTCTTTTGACTTATGCAAAAAAGCTATTTTTGGTGTTGAGTCAATGCTGCAGACTTGATCTGGATAGAAAGCTTCTACTATGTATTAGGATAACAGCAACATGTCATCTATTCAAGGGACCTCAGATTACTTGTTTGTAACATCCCAGAAGTTATTCTTAACACTGAGAAGCTCTGCGAGTAATCACAGCACAGTGAAGACAAACTTCCAGATAAGACTGTTACAGTGCTCTGCTAGTAGCATCATTTATTTCCAGGCTTGAACACACAGTTTTCCTTCCTCCTCATTCAGATGTGTATGAAACCAGCCTGGTGCCCTTGTGAGCCTTCCATAATACTACACACCAACTGGCAGCACACGCAAGTTACAAATATCAGTCTTTCCTCTGCCAATCTTAATAATGCTATTGAGGGAGGGAGCTCTGAAGACTTGATCATCCGAGTACTTTTAGATTATTTCTCAAACATTTACAGTTCCTTTCCAGATGAATGGGAACACACTAGCTCAGCAAAATCAAGGGTGACATTGACTTAATAAAGCCTACAAAAGCCCCAAAACACACATACACTTTGCATACTGCCACCCCCACCCTTGCATCCTTTTCTCCATTCTCTTTAATCTTCTGTCTGTGATTTTCAGTAATGGATATTCCAGGCTGAAAAGCTGTTCTAATCAGTCCTAGTCCGGAAATGAGCAAAAGGCACAACCACAAGCGAGTGGAGACATGAAGGAAGCAGACCTGACTGTATCTTGACTCTGCCGTGCTTTCCATAAATATTGAATGCACCTTTGGGCAAGCCAACACGCTGGAGACCGAGCGGTACAACACAGACTGTCAGCTCCCGCACGCTGGCAATGCAACCTGACAGCTGTTATTTATAATTCATTAGCCTACTTTGGGGCAGCTCCTGCCAGCTGCTCCATCTCCCCCCCACCAACTCCTTCTCTGGGGTGACTTACACTGCCCCAGTCAAGCCTCTAAACAGCAATTAGCAAAACCTGGGCAGAGAGGAGAGCAGCAAGAGCTACTTCACGTGCTTCACTTTGGGCAGAGCACACAAACAACTGTCCACAACTACTGAGACAGGGAAAGGACTGCTCCTCTCAAACACCATGCTCGATGGCCACAGAAAAATGGATTAAAGTGCACCTGTGCCACGACAACAGCAGAGCAACAGCAATCCACAGCATCACCCATGACCTAAGGGATCTGGGATCTTGTCCCCTATTTATGTTAAGCCAACAAACCACTGGAAGTTTCTCTTAGATTCCCATATTGGTATCAAGTTTATATCACCTGTCTAAGTGCATTAAGTTGCATGACCTACTGCTAATACATAGCTCTAGAAATGTTTCTTAAGGGCCTTCTGGATCGTCCCTGGTGGGCAGATGACGGATGAGAGTTCCTGATATCATCACAGTTTGCAGCTTGTAAGCTCAGGATAAAGATTGCCAGTTACAGGTGAAGCAATACAGTGAAATAAGTGCTTCCCTTGCTTCATCCCACAAGGCAGGATCAACAAGGCTTCACTGTGGCAGAACTGGCTTTGCAGCTGACAAATGTGACACTCTGTACACAAAATGCGTTCTCCAAAATGGCAAAGCCAGCGGGAGCAGCTTTCCCCTGCACTGAACCCAGTGTGCTCATAGCTGTTGTGCCTTAAAGCTAAAGCTACAAAAGGCAGTGAAGCTGCCTTAAAGAGATCTCGTGCTACAAAGCATGGAAATTAAGATGAACGTGGCCCCTGACCCTGTATCATCACGCTGGGAAAGAGAAAAGGGCAGGAGGCACCTTCACCAGCTTCAAACCTGGTGCAGGCAATCTGGTACACCACCAAATCTCGCGTTTCTGTCCAGAAAACAGCTATAACCACCCATAATTTGCACTCTGTTAACAGCTCCAGGCACTTTCTTCTATAATTAACTTTCCGGTGCATTTTTCCCTCACAGAAAATTCCTGAAGGTTGGGTTTGATTTTTGAAGCTGGCCTTTAGGCAACCTAATTTATAGAAGAAGGGTTAGGCAAGGGTCACAGCTGCAGCTGCCTGTGCCTGCAGTTGCTAGCAGCAATCCTCCTGACCCACTCTATTGATACATAGGCAGTGTGGAAGCAGAAGGCAAGGAAGGGAACTACCCAAAATGCTTTATTTTAGCAAAGTCTGGTTTTCCTAGAAAGGAAAGTAGAACTGCCTACTAAAGACCGCTTCATCTGCTAGAACTGCTTATGGCTTCTGCAACCATGGAAACTTACTATTC
>NW_009716778.1:52044-53721 GCF_000703405.1 Apaloderma vittatum | reverse complement strand
AGCTGAACCGAAAAAATGAAATTATCCCCCCGCCAAAAGGCAGCAAGAAGGTCTGCAGGGTAAAGAGCAATCAGAAAAAAAATCCTGATAATAAAAAGAAATAAAATAATCCCCACACCCAGAACAGCTTTTCCCAGCCCTTCATCTCTACTTGAGCATTCACTAAGCAGCTTGTATTTTACATATACACCCAGAAGAAACCATCTCTGTGGGTTCAATCATCAGAGAAAGTTGAAGCATATCACCTGTGATGTCATGTCAAAGGAAGAAGACTATTTTGGTCATATTTTCTGGCCCGGGTAACACATTCTCCATCAGGAGTTTTGTTTCCCTAAGGCAACAGTCTGACAGAAAAGCGAAGTATTTGCATAACACTTAGAACCCTCTCACCTCTGCCAAACTTGTGCTGGTGAAATCCATCATCGTGACCCTTCAGCAAAGAGCTTGTAGCCATCCCACATGCCCTCCACTCAAAGCTTTTTGCTAATCAGAAGTCCAACAAAACCACAAGGCAAAACAGCTTCCCAACACCAACATCAGCTCCGCAGGACCCTCAAGAGTCCTTCTTTGGGCAAACTCTTTTCTGCAGTGCCCACCGAGCCCAAGTAATAACTGTGCAACCACCACATGCCCCACATGAGATTTTGTCCTGACCTTGCTTCTAGAGAGGAAAGGGAGGTGGTGGCAGTGTCAGTCCCTCAATTCATCCAGCTCTGGGCTTCTCAGCTGAGAGTGAATTAGCGAGAGGCCAGTTAGAAGGCTGTGTGGGACCAGAATGCATGTAGCTTGTATCCAAGCAGCGAAGCCTCAGCATCCAGCCAGACCAGCTTGGCTGGACTGGAGGTAAAAAGCTCTATTATCCATCCCCTGAAGTTTAGAGTTCCTTCAGATGGAGCGAGTGGCTGCTCACCACGCAGATTGCTAGTAAAGAGAATCTGGAGCAAGCTCTTCCTGTCATTTAGACAGATTGTGCCTTTTTACTTAATTTTATGCGATAAGTCATCTGATAATAACATCATATCAGTGAAAAAGAATGAGACTAGAAGATGGCCTCCTGCTTTGAAAATAAACATCCTGACTGCATCAAGTCTCTTTACTAGCAGCAGGAGCCGATTATACAGCCACTGTTCAACTCCATTGGCTTTATCTCAATTAATGAATAGTGGGTGAGTTAGGCACATAGATCAACCTCTTCTGCAAAATTATTTAAGTCTCTCCTTCCCTAGGAAACCTGCATTAAGGCTCTTTGACACCCCTTCTCCTCCCCTGCCTTTTTTTTCATGCAGCACATTTTATCTACAACACAAGGATATCTCCTTCCCAGCTAAGAACATGACAACAACAATAATGCACTTAATCAGATTATTTTCAGCTCCATTAATTCTACTTAGCTTTGCTACCAGCAATTAATACACAAACAAGAATATTAACATACTAGTTGCCCAGCATCCTACAGTTATTCTTCTGTGATAACTACTATGACCACCACCACCAAAAAAGCATTGCTAATATGCAAATCTAGATGACTCAGTTCCAGTCTGAATGCCAGAGCATAAGGCTGGAAATATTACAAACACATTATATTTAAAAACAACCAAAAATAGTGATTAAAGGGGAAAAAAAATGATCCAGCACTACAAAGCTTCTTAAGATTACTCATAGGGTCTTATACCCTTA